>NC_061837.1:2633919-2643919 GCF_019202785.1 Penaeus chinensis
GAGTTGAAGAAGTAGAAGAGGGAAGAGCGGGAGAGGAAGCTGTGGAGAGAGAGGGAAGAGAGGGAGAGGAAGCTGTGGAGAGAGAGGTAGTAAGAGGGAGGGAGAAAGCTATAGAGATGGAAGTAGAAGGGGAGAATGAAAGGGAGAGAGAAGGAGGGAGAGAGGGGGAGGAGGGAAGAGGGAGAAGAAAGATGGTGGAGGGAGAGGGAGAAGGAAGGAGAAGGGAAAGAGAAAGCAAAGGTGAGAAAGTAAAGGAGACAGAGGAAAAGGAAAGAGAGAGAGAGAGAGAGAGAGAGAGAGAGAGAGAGAGAGAGAGAGAGAGAGAGAGAGCGAGAGAGAGAGAGAGAGAAAGAGAGCGAGATAGAGAGAGAGAGAGAGAGAGAGAGAGAGAGAGAGAGAGAGAGAGAGAGAGAGAGAGAGAGAGAGAGAGAGAGAGAGAGAGAAAAGAGCGAGAGAGAAGAGAGAGGGAGAGAGAGAGAGAGAAAGAGAGAGAGAGAGAGAGAGAGAGAGAGAGAGAGAGAGAGAGAGAGAGAGAGAGAGAGAATGAGCGGAGAGGGACATGAGCTCGGACATGTCTTTGCATATCAAGGCAGACGAGGTGGAAGGTGGACATCCTTCCTCAATGATTTAATTTCATTTCCACAAGTTAAAGGAATCAAATTATTAAGAAAATAGATGTAATAACTCTAAGAGAGAACAAAAAGATACGAGATAAGGAAAACGCAATTAAAGTTAAAAGAAAAAAAGAAAACAACCAAAAAACAAAGGAAATCTTTCTCTTGGTGGTTATAAATATTCTTTTGTTTGTGACCTTTTGGCTAAAGGTTAGAAAGCATGGTTAGGCGCATGCACGAGGACGGGAGTTGCCTTTTTTAAGAATCAGCTTCATCAAATCTCCATGTAGCCACGGACACGCACAGTCCCTCGCACATAAGGTCCTTACACGCACATGTATACACGCACTCATGCTCACTATAGTTAATAAGTTGCTAATTAGTTCACATACATACTGTGCACGCACGCACGCAAGCAAGCACTCGCGCACACGCTCTCTCTCTCTCTCTCTCTCTCTCTCTCTCTCTCTCTCTCTCTCTCTCTCTCTCTCTCTCTCTCTCTCTCTCGCTCTCTCTCTCTCTCTCTCTCTCACTAACTAATTGATTCACATACATACTGTATATACACACATAAGTATTATACCGTAGCACGCATATTATTGACCATACTAAAGAAAGAAAATAATGGCACGCGAGTAAATTATATACATGGCGGCCGTTGGTTCTAATAATCATATTTCGTATGTATCCGAATGACGTGATTTCCGCTCTTAAGCATAAGTAGTTATTATTGGAGGGTAGGCTGATGCAGGATAGAAGTTATATACGCATATATGTATATATATATATATATATATATATATATATATATATATATATAAATACACAGAGAGAGAGATTGACTGACTGACTGACCGACCGACCGACCAACTGACTTACTGACTGATTGACAGACACAGACAGACTGAATGACAGACACAGACTGACAGATACAGACAGACAGACTGACAGACTGCCTGACTTGGCATATAGAGCATGTCCTATTGGCCATATTTTGTTCCAATATCTATAATTTCTTGAGTCGCATATTTCTTAATCCAAAAAACCCAAACGCTTATCGGGTGATTAAAAAAAAAAAAAAAAAAAAAAATGGATTTTTTAATCTTTATTTTTAATTTAATTTTCATCATAGCTTACTGGAATTGTGAGCAAAGAACAGAGCACTAAAACGTAGCAAAATGATACAAACGAAAAAATACAAAAAGAGGGAAAAAAAGCGTAGAGACAGATAACGTTGTTACTTTTTCTCGCTCTTTTTAAGCCTTACACACCGGATGCGCCTTTGTCTTCGTCTGTTTTCGAAACCCTTTCGTGTTCTTTCTTACTGAGTTCTGTTTGTGGCGGCCGGAGGTGCGGCTGCAGTTGTGGTGGTGATGAAGTTGTCATTGTTGTCGTCATTTTCACTATCAGTATCATGATTGCTATCATCTTTATCATTGTCACCATCATCATTATCATCACCACCATCATTATCATCACCATCATCACCCCCATCATTATCATCACCGTCATCCTCATCCCCACCATCACCACCACTGTCACCACCACCATCCTCATCACCACCATCATCACTACCACCATCACCACCACTATCCTCATCACCATCACCACCATCATCATAATCACAATCATCATCATTATCATCTATATCATCACAACCGTCATCATCATCAACACGAGGCATGTTAATACTGTTAAAGTAAATATTGTTATGTGACGTTATTACAAACTCCAACATCAACAGCACTAGCCTCTTCACAAATACCCCCTTGTCAGCATCACCACCTCCACCTTGATCAACTCCCGGGGTAGCCTCATGACAGGGAATGTTAGACTATGCGTTGTGTTAAAGTTCGTGGCCTAATGTGGATGATATTGGTTTATGGTGTGTAATATTGTATGATGTATGGTGATGTATGGGGATTTCTAATGATTTGTAATGATAAAAAGATATATGGTATAATGATGATATGTGATTTTAACTAAATACTATGAATAGAATGATTGATACTGTACATAATATAGAATAAAGAAAAATATTAAGAATAAGAAAAAAATTCCCGGAAATGCCCTTAAAACAAAGAACGTAAAACTGAATTATGCAAAGATTGAGCAGAAAGTTCTATATCCGGAGCTTATAAGGAATACAGACATATCGGCAATACATCCCAGTCACCGTGTATTATTCACACTATCAGTACACGAAACATGCTCGTTGTAATGCATCGGAACAGACCGACCTTCACATTTCTTACTGTAGTTTTTAAGTTTTCTTTTTTGCATGTTTTGTGTGTGGTAAAGTGATAAGGGTAATGGTCAGAAGACCGGATTTATGAATTATTATTGATAGGGTCGTTCTTCAAGGAACTTTAATAACAGCGGAAATGAGATCATATTTTTTTTTTTTTTTTTTTTTTTTTTGTGCTGAAGACGATATCAATGATTTACGAATTGTACTAATGCTATTAAATGGTAAGACATTCGGCCGAGTTCAATGATTGAAAAACCCTCAGGTCTGATGATAAAATCGAGCAAGATTTCGAAATTTTTGTCTCACTTTTGCATCAAGCTCAGTTGTACATTGTGTTTTTTTTTCTACCATTAATGTTGTAATAATTGCAATGACTATTATTGTTGTTTTCTTGTTTCTTTGCAATGTTATTGTTAATGTTATATAATTGGTATTTTTCATGCTTTTGTCAGAAGTGATATTTTTATAGTCATCAGTAATATATTCAAAATCAGAAATGCCATTACGATAATGTTATCATGTATTTCCTACGTTATTTTATGGAGAAGCTCATAAAGTGGGATTTATTGCAAATTGGCGTCAATTTTACTCTCTACAAATATTGATGTTAAGATTTCATGAGTTTTTGTACCTTATTATGGTGTTATTGGATATCTATCCATCTATCTGTCTATCTATCTATCTATCTATCTATCTATCTATCTATCTATAGTTTTTGTACCTTATAATGGTGTTTTTGTATATACATGTATATATATATATATATATATATATACATATATACATATATACATAGATACATACACGCACATGCATGCGCACACACACACACACACACACACACACACACACACACACACACACACACACACACACACACACAATGTGTGTGTGTGTGTAAATAGGTAGATAGATACATATTGATATAGATATATGTTTGATGTTTGAGTTCCTTAAAATGTCGTTTTTCTAAGTGATGCGAAAAAGGGTAAAGCGATGATGATTTCATCGTTTGTTGCCAGTATTATTGTTCGTTTGGTGTCGCTGTTTTTACCACCATAACCTCAGTACTTCACCATCGCTGCCATCTTCATCACTGTTACCACTATCACAACCACCACAACGCCATCACAGCTGTCACCATCAAATTAGCATCACCACTAGCGTCACACCACAAGAAGGGGCTTCTGCGTATCACTCACCATCACACCGGACCGCAATCACCATCACTTTCACCATCACCGCTTCCGCCACACCATCACTAAAATCTGTCACCATCAAAACGTCATCACTATTACCATGGCTCTGACTTATTAAATTGTCAACACCATAACCATCACATCGTCACTATCACTATAATGATCTTCCCTCGGTAAGAAGTTATTATTATTGCTGTTATTGATAGAGATAATGATAACAATGATGTAGTGATGATGATAACAATGATAATTATGCTAATAATGTGATAATTATGATAATATTAATGATAATTATGATCATAAGAAATGATGATGATGATAATGATAATAAAGATAATGTATATAAACGAATACTATTTACATATTTTACTTTACAAACGATACACTAAGATACGGTCAACTAGAGATCAGAAGCCATAGGAAAACTGGGAATAAATACTCTAATTTTCGAACCATTGGCATAAAATCGAACACATACACAGAAAAAACAACAACATATATATAGGATTTCATGCAAACGTGATGGCTGTTTTATATCCGAACATGAGCCGACTGTGCTGTTTGCGTCATAAAATCTGATGTCATTAATATTTTCGTTGTTGTCATCTTTATTATTATTGGGACGGTCATCGCCATGATCAGTCATTATTTCTTGTTGGGTTCGTTACCCCTTTCAGTTCTTTTTGTCTTGATCGTTGGCATTGTTATAGTTGTTGCAGTATTGTTGTGTTTGTTCTTTGGCATTGTTGATTATTGTTACTTTCGATATTATTATTATTATAATTATTATTTTATTATTATTATTATTGCTGTTTTGTTAGCATTATCATCACCATCACCATCATCATCATCAATACCATCATTACCATCATCATCACCACCATTATCACCTCGATCATCACCACCATCATCACCATCATCATCATCACCACCATCATCATGATCATCACCATCACCACCATTATCACCACGATCATCATCATCACCATCATCATCATCATCACCATGATCATCATCATGATCACCATCATCATCATCACCATCATCACCATCATCATCACCATCATCACCATCATCATCATCACCATCATCATGATCATCACCACCACCATTATCACCATGATCATCATCACCACCATCACCATCATCATCACCATCATGATGATGATCATCATCACCATCATGATCATCATCATGATCACCATCATCATCAGCATCACCATCATGATCATCATCATCATCATCACCATCATCATCATCATGATTACCATCATGATCATGATCATCATCATCATCATCATCATCATCATCAGCATCACCATCATCATCATCATGATTACCATCATGATTATGATCATCATGATCATCATCATCATCAACTTCATCTTTATTATTATTGTTGTCATTAGCCTCATCGTTATTATCAGTCAGCTTTGTCATTATCATTAATATTCGCTCAGCGTAGCTAGCAACAAGCAGGTGAAAGAAGAGGCAAAGCAAAGGATCAGAAGGAACGTCACGCATGGAAATAGAATCCTTCCTCATTCCAACGAAAAAGAAAAAAAAGAGACGAAAATAAACGAAAATATAAAAATAAGGACTTTTGCACCTATACCCGGGTTACGTCGCGTCGTGTTTGATTTTTGGATAAATTTGGCAAAATTAAGGGGTTTTCGTTAGGTTGAAGTTGGAATTAGGGTTATATTTTGATGCCTTGTTAATTTGCCGGTCCTTATGGAACGAAAATAGGGTTTTATTTGTTGTTTCTGAAGGGTAAAATCTAGTGCGATCCGGTTTTAAAAGGAAGGAAGGTCGCTTGATGGAGGAGCAACAGGTAGGTGTGTCTTCCCTTTCCTACGACTGTTTTTCGCTTATTTGGGGTCATTTCGCTTATTTTTCTCCTCTTTGGGGATTGATTGGAGGAAGTCCTTACGCGAGGAGAGGGACAGGCGCGTAGGACTTCAAATCAGGAGGGAAACAGGATGGTTAGGGGGTTAAACGTCACTTTCAAGGAAGTGAAGGACGAGGTTTGTTTTCATGGGAAGGTAATGTTTATTTGTTTTTTTCATATTTATACGTATTTTTTTATATTTTATTTGTTTTATTTGGTTGTTTTTGTTGGGTTTATCTTTCTCGGTTTGGTTGGTGTTTCCTTCCGGTTTTTTTAAAAGTCCTTTGGGGTTGTCTTTTTGTGGTTTATTTGGGTGGGTTGACGTGGTTTTGACAGGTGGTTTAGTTGTTTTTATTCCGTGTGGATTTGATGTCAAATTAAGGTTTTTGTAATTGTTATGGCGAGTTTATGGGTCGGTTGCCTTGAGCTGGACCTCGGGCGGCCTCTTCTGGAGTCGGTTTTCCGCCTGTGCTATTCTCCACCTGCACAAAAGCACTTCCTATATTAGTGGTTGTAGCTTTGGTATTTGTCTCCCAGAGTGATGCACCTCCGGAGACCAAGTCCCAAAACCAGGGTATGGTGCAAACCCAAAGTCCAGATCTATCCTCTCCTACATTTTCTTTATTACCTAGATAGGGGCAAGCCTCCCCCCCCCCCCCCCATACCTTCCTTTATTAGGACTGGATAGAAGAGACTGCCCTTGCCTTTCTTAATTGCAAAAGGAGCCCAGCTGTTTTGTTCCCTATGCATGAGTGCCACAGATTGTTCACTTTGGATTTGAGACTTTAGCTGTGCATATAAGTTCAGGTTTTAGTTTTTAGCTTTTATTTTATTTGTTGAACTTTTTTCAAGCATGTTAGTAATGACTTCAAGAAACTTTTAATATATCACAAACTTAGCCAATATTTTACATTGAAGGAACGTGCAATTTTGATATTAGTTATATTATTATTTTCCTATGTATTTTAAAAATATTTTACTGTGGTTTACTGTGGACTAATCTCCCCCTAACTGCAGTGTTTGTTTGTAAATGACCTTGTAAGGTTTCATTCAAGTTTATGGGAGTAGGCTGTGTTGAGGCTCTTGCAGTGTGGGTGTGTCATAACCTTTTCCCATTCCCTTCCTAGCTCAACTTCGTATTTCCTAATATTGCAAACTACTTATATCACAATTAAGACCTATTACGAAATTAGGCAGTGCTGGTTAGTAGGAAAACAGCCACAATATATATGTGTGTGTGTGTGTAGAAAATGGGTCTTGTGAGAACTAACAACCCTACAGCAATATTAATGGATTGTGTATATATCATATACCTATCATATATCATGTTTCTATTTGTGTTCATTTATTTTTTTATGCATCCACACATATCTGATTTGTTATTATCTGTTTCCAGAGATGAGTTCAGGAGTATGTCCCTTCACGCTCACCAAGAATCTCCTGTATCACACCCTCCTGACGGGGGTGCTGCTTGTGGTGGCAGTAACTCAGGGCATCTTTCTTGACGTCTACATCATCAGCAATGACCACACAGCCATCGTCAACTACTTCTGGCTTATCCCAGACTTTCTGATGGTGTTTGGGTTCGTGGCTGCCATGTCATCAGGCTACAGAAACTGCAAGCTGGAGCAGCACCCGCCCAACGTCAATGTGGAAGGCAAACGGAAGGAGGAGGGCACCAGGTGGCGGAAAGTGGAAGTTATTCTAGGCAAGCATGCCATGCCCTTTTATGTCTGGATGGTTTACTCTGTGCTGCTGGTGGCCAAAGTGGTCATCATCTTCAAGTCGGAGATCCCCAACAAGATCGATACTACGGATGCTCTGAGCCCTCAGCTGCTCAAGATTGTTCTGTCGCTGTCATGCATTGTGTTTGCACTCCTCGTTGAAGGCCAGGCGACGGTTGGAGCCAGCTCTGAAAGGGAGACATACATTAGGTCACTTGCACAAGGGACTGCAATGGAGATACTAGACTCGGTTACATTCATATCACTTTTAATACAGTCAGAATCAGGATTTCTCTTCCCAGACTTTATGGAAAACATCATCATTGCATTTTCATGTATAAACTTCTTCCTACCTGGGATAGCTTTGGTGAAACTGAGTCGTAGTAATTATGGCAGCAGTGCTATTTGTCTAGTGTCCTCTATTGTTTACAAAATGAGTCACCTGTGGCTGATCAACTTCTCATATTTTATCATCCGAGTCCACCTGTGGGCTGGCTTATCAATATCAGTGTCGCCCTTCATCGTTAAAAACCTGTGCAACATGTTCGTCACCATGAAGTCTGTCTGGGGAGACCTGAAGCAGTTAAAAGTTGTTGTGCACAACTACACGAATCGTAAGAGGCGAGTGCATGGCAACACAGGGGTCACACCAGTTGTCGACCTGAATACTGGAAATGGCAGTTCGGAGTGGATGCAAGCGGGAAGTGACAGGTTTGAGGAGATTGATCTGAAGAGTGACATACCACGTAGTAATACTGACGTGGTTGATAAGTAACTACATAACTTTTTAATTTTTTTTTTAACCTTTGATTTATTTTTTCAAACCACAAAGGCTGTGATGATAGATAGAATCTGATAAATGTGTTAAGAGTTATGCAAACATATCAGAAGAATTCCTTGGTAAGTGTTTTCTCATGCATGATACTGATTTATAATCAAAATTAATGGTTATAAGGATTTACCTGATACTTGCAGTGATATTTCAAAATATGGAGATGGAAGTGTACGAGTACAAGACTCAAGCTTTATTATAGCAAAAGGATAATTGATTATTAAATTGACTCTGTTGCAAAGGCTGGTACGACTACTACTGTTATTACTGTTGCTGCTACTACTACTTAATACAACTATTACTTACTATGACTACTCCCTACTACAAATACTACTTATTACAAATGCTACTTACTATGATCACTACGACTACTACTAAAACAATAACTACTACTATTACTACTACTACTGTTACTTCTACTATTACTTACTACAACAAAGACTACTACACCTATTATTATTAATATTACTACTACACCAACATCAACACTGCTACTGCTATGCAACTTAACAACTTTTGTCTTGGCACAAATACAATTTCTTTCCTCGCTGTATTGTCTTTATGTATAATGTGGGATGTCTATAATTATTAGCAAAAGTAAGTTTACATAATATTGTATGTTTTGTGTTTGTTATATAATATATTTTATGAAGGGAACCATACTGTTTACATTTACTCTGCAAAGAAATAGAAATGATTTGTCATCTCTCACTGAATGTCGATCCAAATATTTTGAAATCTCAGGAAATAATCTCAATTTTTGTGTGATATTTTTTTGTTTTTGTTTTACTTGTGTTTGTCTGCTTTATTTATTATGATTTTGTGCTTACCTTTATTTTCTCAGGCAAAAAAAAAAAAAAAAGGAAAAGTAATATGTATTGCTTTTTAAGCTTTTTTTTATGTTGTTTTTTTCTGTATTTTTATCTTATTATTTTATTAGTTCTTGAATGAATGGGAATACTATAATGCTACAATAATCAGTTCCTTTAACTTCTAAAATTCTCTCTCTCTCTCTCTCTCTCTCTCTCTCTCTCTCTCTCTCTCTCTCTCTCTCTCTCTCTCTCTCTCTCTCTCTCTCTCTCTCTCTCTCTCTCTCTCTCTCTCTCTCTCTCTCTCTCTCTCTCTCTCTCTCTCTCTCTCTCTCTCTCTCTCTCTCTCTGTATCTAGATGACAGTATGGCACTTTGTGTGAATATTGCATATGTTGAATAAAAACAATTTTTATATTTCTTATTGTATTTATTTATTTGTCAGTTTATTTAACAGAAAGGAAAAAAAAGTATGTTGGATCCTGAAATAAATTTGATGATTGATTCTAGGTAAATTATTTTTCATTCTTTACTCTGTAACTTGCACAAAGAATTGGAAATCTTTACAGTTAACTTCTAAGCATACATTACCAATATATAAAGGTCCTGCATCCTGTCCTGTTTTATTTAAGGTTAGGTTTTTAAAAAATTCAACTGCTGGTAACCTTATTATATAATAAT
>NC_061837.1:2648919-2656419 GCF_019202785.1 Penaeus chinensis
ACCGTTATGTTACATCTCCAAATAACACAGTAGAGTCACCATTACTCTTTTCCTCAAATACTGGTGCCGTTTTTATAGTTTCATCATATACATTAGACTTTGGCATTTCCTTTGTTTCTTTATTCATAGTGACACTATCCTCGACATAGCAATCACTGGTTATGTGCTTCTCACTTTTGACTTCATATGTCTCATATTGGTTCATCTCATCGTCACCTCCCTCACCATGAACATTCTGGGAGCTTAAGTCACTGTAACCTAGAATGGGATATTTGGGATCGTATTTGAGCTTTCCGGGAATAGCTGCCACCTGGTACCATTCTCGTGCTGCCTGTTGTGGGCCTTTGCTGTCCTGTGCTTCTCTCTGAACCTCTTGGGAGACGCTCTCAGTCAACATCCTGGTCATGCTCAGCAAGTCCCCCTCCTTCGTCCGGTATACGCCTATGAAATCCTGTTGGGAAACGGAGCATCGTCAAATCAGTTCGCCTTTGTAGACGACGTCCTACTGTAGTTTGTTTGTCAGGATATAGCATCTTTGGCTCTCAGTCCAGCACAGTTTATATCAGGTGTGGAACCAAGGAACAAACCTACCTAGAAGGTCTAGTCCAGTACCACCTGCTGGTTTTATGGCTCTGAGGTGAGTTCGTATCTCACATTGAGGGTGAAGGACACACAAGTTTGGTAATAAAGAAAATTTACTCTTCTTATATATATTTATATATAGTGACAATACAAAATTTTTCCTTAAAGTAAAGGCACTCAAAGTCATGTTTGAATAATATCGAAAAAAATTTACAGGAAAACATCATCAGATGGAGGCACTGGACTAGTTTACAAATGCATATTTCAACAAAAAATATACAGAAAAACAAAGAAAAATGTATACTCTTCATAAAAATGATGATATAATGTGTCACATGTAAAAACAAATATTCTCAAATTCACGTTCAGAAGTTTAGGTTAGGAAGCTCTCGTCTATGAACTTAAACACACACATCATACCTTATTTCTTTTATTTAGGAGCATTAAAACACAACAATAATCATACTCTTGGGTAAAGATTCTTTTTATTATCTTCTCTTGCTCTTTGGAATTAGGAAATATATTAAACAATCAGATGCAAGAACATGAAGGACTGAAGTACAAACTCCCTTTGAAATACTTGTTCACACTCCATCGAAACAAATTCTCGAGGAAGTCATAAATAGTGGAGAAATAATAAGACGTTTATCTCGTCCATTTTCATATATCAGATGGGGGGCGTGACACAATAAATTATATTAATGATTACATTTTGTAGAATTACGTACCTTGTTGAAATTTAAGGTAACAAACAATGGATATGTATGATATATATTCAAAGCAAAGACTTGGTTTAAATACTATTAACAAATACACGTACTGAAAGAACTAACTTTTCCCCCGTGAATTTGTTTTCATAATGAAATCAACCATCTCTACTTTGCCTTAAAAATTACATTCTAATTGTTTTGGTCAATTATCATATACATGTATCAAAAAGAACTTTTTCTTCTCAGATTCTAGTTTCCTTGTGAATTTCAATCTTTTTTTATCTTTATTATTATCAATTATTTTATCATTTTTTCTTATAATACTACTACTTTTAATTCCATGCATTCATTGAGTCAACAGCTCAATAAAACACTGTAAGCATGCAGATTTTCTTTTAAAATTAGGATGAGAAAAACTCCATGCTAAAAATCCAAAAGAAAATAGTAATTAAAAATAAAATGGGAATCAACTGTCAGCAAACATTAAAGGCTTCATCCTTTTCTTTAACATACACCAATATCATAGTATTTGAAGACAATTAAGAGAAATATGTAGAAAATATCTAGTTAGGTCAAGACACACTGAATTAAACCCATTCTTATTGGTCTTTTCCTTCTTTTTCACCATTTGTAAAACAATATATATATATAAATCTTCATTCCATATATCAAATATAAACCACTAAGTTACTCTAATAAGCTTTTGATCCTGACTACGTTTGTGGTAGGTCACCTGAAGATCGACATTGAAGAGCTGGCTCCAGGGAGTTCGGATGGCCTGGATGATGTGGCAGGCGGCAACCGAAGACGTGACGTGAAGCATCCACGAGGACTCGGCCCCCGTCACTTCGTCCAAGAACTGGAGGGCGATGTGGCTGTCACTGTGCACCTCCTGCAAAATTTGGTTCTCATAACTTGGGAAGATGTAATGTGGTATTATCTGTGAGGCATGCGTGAGTGTGTGAGGGCCCTCGTAACTTGGTCAGATCTTTGTGCATGTGCTGTCTAGTCTGTGGGTGTACATGTTGCAGGAGGGATGATGTTTGCAGCATGTATGAAATTGTATGTAGATACATACACATATATAAACATATGTATACATGTACATATACATATATATAAATATATATATATGTATAAATATATATATATATATATATATATATATATATATATATATATATATATATATAAATACAATACCCAAGGGATCCTTGTGGAGATTACAAGGAGGCAAGCTGATAGTTACTCCATGGGAAATATTTGTTGTTTATTGTTCCTTTAGGTTATGCAGATTGTACATATCATGCCACAAAAAAATCACAATCATATATGCATATTCAATATAATTCTAGAAAATTAAATCCCATTTAAATGATAACAAAAATAACAATAACAACAACAAATGCAATGTGTTCAGAAGTAAAATATATGCATTAAAAAATACACATGAAAAATATAATGAACAAAATATTATAATATAGCAATAAAGAAAAAGATTAACAACAACAAAAAAGTTGTATATAAAAACAACAACTTACAATGGCAGTTATATTAGCTATCTTCTGCGTCTGATTCAGCTTGAGTTTGGAGGCTGGAGCGGGGGGCAAATACCACTCCAAGTCAGCATGGAACATCACTAAGTCCGTCTCCGTTATCACTAGAAACTGACTCTCGCTGCAGCCGCCCTCTGGAGATTTCACAGCGTGTTAAGAATTGGATTTCATTGCTTTTTTCCACACATTCATCAACTTATTTCTTTCTTTGCTTTTAAAATTCTGGGGATGCTCAATGATGATAATTCTTACACATCATATTATCAGCAGATTTACACAAAGAAAGAGGAGAATATTTGCAAAATACACTCGTGGGCCAAACCTTACTTCAGAATTCTTTGCCAGGAAAAAGTATGAGGTTGAAAACAAAGAATGGTAATAAGAATAGGAATAGGAGTAAGAAAAAAAAAGTAGTAAGAAAAGGAGGAGGAGGAGAGAAACAAATGAAACAAAATTATAAAGAAGAAAGGAAAAGAAAAATTAGAATGAGAAGGTGAAGGAAAGAGAAGGAAGGAAAATAAACTATTGCTTACCAAGGAGGAGGGAAACAACGGCAAAGATGGAGAGTGAGCCCTCGTCTTCGCTCGGGGGAACGGCTTCCTTCACAATGTCCGCAAGAACCTCCTCTTGTGCTGGGCTGCATTCTTGTATGTTAGGGCTGATCCCACATTCCTCTAGTGTCTCTGGAACATTTAATGAAACATTTAATTACTTTGTGCATTTTGAAAGATATAGCTGGACCAGAAAGTTTCATACATATCATATCTGCTATGTACTGTGGTGTATGTATATCTTAATTATAGTTATTCTTATAACTAATTACTCCCTAGCCTTCTTTATAGAGAGACATGAAAAAATAATCATAACAATATAAAAAGAAAAATATATAAATGAAATAAATAAAACAAACAATTAAAATAACTTCTACAATCACTGTTATATATCTATTCATAAACTCGTCCTGCTACCCACCGCTTAGGAAATTGAAAAAGCAATTTGCACGGTGTGAATCTGCCAGAGAAACCAACACAATGGAGTCTGCCACACTAAGTGCAAGTCCCTGACGTTGATAGAGGCTGTGTACTGTTGTGACTTCATTAAGGCCGTGGCACGAATTCAACTCCAGCCAAGTCTGGGGGCTGTCGCTGGAAGGGGGGAACATAATCCATGAGCTTTAAACAAACAATGACAAGTAACTAACATTTATATGTAACAGAGATCAGCCTTTCAGCAGTTATGTGAAGTAACCTATCACTAAGCTAAACAAACAAGAAGAAATTACAAAGTAAAATGCACAAGGAGGATTTTTGCACAAAACAAAAGTAACTTACTCTTCCTGAGCAATGATTTCCAATATATACAGCTTCTTATTAGACACAGCCAATATACCCTGGAACTCTCTCTTTCCACCCTGAATAAGCAGCACAGCCTGTTGAAAGAATAAAGCAGAAAGCAAAAATATAGAAAAATGTTTTATTCTTCCTAATAAATGGCCCTGTAAGTTCTTGTTAAATTAACATGAATGCAAATTCTTGGTAAAGAAATAGAAATTTAAAATCATTCTTTAAACATATGGAAACAAAATAATAATAATAATTATAAAGTTAATTCCATTATTATAATGGTTATTCTTATGCTTATTGTGACAGGGTGTCTGTTTCCTTCTGAATTACCCCATGTGCAAGGAATGGCCGGGGTTACCATCCACTGGCAGTGGGAACTGAATGCAGGTCAGCAAGGGAACACCACCACTGTGCCACACAGAACAAGTCAGAATGTGAGAGAATAGGAAGAGAAGAGAAGAAAAAGAAAGGAAAAGAAAAGAAAAGAAAGTATAAAAAAAGAGAGAAAAAGGGAAAGGAAAAGAGAATGCGAGAAAGAGAAAAAATATCTCTCCAGCATCCACATCACAAAAAACACACTTTCCCTCACCTTCACTAAGCCCATTAGCTGCTCTCCTGGCTCATGGAAAAGTATGACATCGCAGTGGAGCTTCAGCCGGTGGTCTACGTCAGCAAAGTCCTCGTAGGAGTAGCGGATGGGGTTGACGCTCTTCTCCACCCCTTCTGCATTCTCCACCTCTTCCCACCATGGCCAATAATAGCCTGCCAAAGAGTTATAATTATCAAGTTTATGCCATAACTAAAATATCACTATTCTCATTTAGTGTATTATTCCTAATTTATCATCATTATTTTTACTATATTCTTAACTCCTAGTCCTATATGCCATGATGGTGGCTTGTCACACTTTGAGTCCTATTTGGCCAAATTATGTTTGAGTTGTCAAAAAATGGCTGGCTGTTTTCCTGTCTTTTTCACTGTGAATGAGATTGTTATTTAAATTATTTTATGTGTTATCACTTAATAAAAATAAATGCTTTAGCTACTAAGTTCAAACAAGGAAAGCTGTTATCTGATAGTCTTCACTGTGCTCGCTCTCTGCTTGTGTGAACATCTGCATAGATTGTTGTTACACAATTTCTTACTTGTGCTAGCTAGCACCAACTTCTTTCAGGTGTGGAAATGATGTTATTTTCTGACTATATTGCTCCCAAAGATAAACATAATCTTGATAACAGGACCCAATTGCACATACGGTATGCATAAGAAAAAAGAAGGAAGAAGACAAAGGCGAAGAAGAAGAAGAAGAAGAAGAAGAAGAAGAAATAAAAAATATTTACCTGTCAATGTGTGTAGCAACGACTGCACCCAAGATGCCAAGCTTTTCTGTTCAACCTCTTCACTCAAGGTTTGGTCGCCCTGGATGCTTGTCATGACTCCCTTGTGGTGAAGGGTGGGTGATGAGGTTCCATTCTTAACCGTGTCTTGAAGGGGAAAAATTATACTGTCAGTTACAGCAATGTTGATTATGCTAGAAACTTTGATCTGATACAATTGCAACAAGATATTAAAAAAGTTATGTTAATGCAAATATAAGGCATTTTGAAATTCCTTACATCACATCCACACATACATACATAAAAAAACATTGAATAAAATAATTCAAAATGTAAAAAATAAAATACACCCACAACCCATGAGACACTTAGGAGAAGCTCACCAATGCTAGTAGAGCTTGAGCTAAGAAGGCGAGGGGAGCTTCCAGCAGAGTGTGGAGAAGTACCTGCCATAGCCATAGACACTTGGAGAGAAGACTCCGCTGTTTTGTATAACAAGTTCGATGAATCTAGAGGCAGGTGGAATTTAAGATTAATTTTCGTTCTGGGAAATTCCGTATTATGAATTATCTATAGAAAATAACCTAGTGAATATTCAGATCATAAAAATTCATCAGAAATTAGATTTGATATTACTGTTCCATTCAGGCTTATAAACAGCAGAAGAATTCAAGTTAGAGAAATGGCACTTAGTTCAGTATAAACTCACCCTATGTGAGTTACAACACTATCAGATGGTATCCCATATCCTAGCCATGGCACTATATTTAAACCTTTATACAGAAACAACTCCTTAATGTCTAAAGACCAATATGAATGACGAGAAAATGTTATCCACTTGACTGGTTTCCTTCTCTAAAATTTTCCACCTAAAGAGGGAAAAATTACACATGTATAGAAATTTAGCCATTTCCCTACTATACATTCCAAAGTCTTCTGGGCACCAAGGATAATTTAGGTTCTAAGTGCCACACACTGACAACAATGAACTCAAATGCATGCTGTTATTATGCAGGAAATATACTGCAACCAATGTAAATTCTTACACATCCTTTGAAGTGGACTACAACTTCCACGAACATGTACCCTTGCACAGTGTATTATTTAGCCTGGAGAAACATGTACAAGGGATCCTTTAAAAAACCCAACATCTTGTTTGAACCTGACTCTCCCCTACCTGCAACACACACAGCACAAGAACTAATCTCTAAAATACTGCTGATGCATACCGTGGCTGCTGTCAGCTCCCTTGTCCTTAGAATCTACCATGTCTGTCTGAGCTTGCTGGGAGGACAGCTTCAGGGGGGAGGTGGGGGCTGAGCCCATCTTCTCGTAGGTTGTGCACACGCTCCCTGTCATGGAACCTGGGAGGGGGGGGGAGGCAGGGGGAAGGGTTTAATAGGGGAGAATTATGATAAGTTTCTCTCTCTTTCTCTCATGCTGTTAAGAGGTTTACCATTCATTGTATGCTATGTAATACATTCTGCAGCATATAGTATGCTTCCTAAAAAATAAAGTGTTTTCGAAAAAAGGAAAAAAGAGAAAGAAAAAATTCTGGGCATCAGTATGAAACATTAGGAAAGTAAATCAAAACACAAATATACACAAAATACAACATACAGAAATAAATTTAGTATATAATTTTCTGGCCTCTTCAGGTTCTGGTTAGAACGTTACTGAAAATGGATATGAGTCTAACTGGAAATATCAAATATGATAACTTCACACAACCACAGGCTGCACAGCACTTACAAAACAAATTGGGAACAAAAAAATTCCACCTACTTGTGCCCCAACTACATCTCACTCCTCATCCGCTCTGCTGTTGTTAAATATGACCTACAATAATTTACCTGTATTGGAATGGAGAGGCTGTGCTGTTTGCTCCATGTCTTGTACATCTATTAAGCTCACTGTTCTACGCTGCTCCCTGGACTGCATGTCCTTTTTTTCCTGACTCCTGGGATTCTTC
>NC_061837.1:2661419-2671419 GCF_019202785.1 Penaeus chinensis
TGACAGATGCCACATCATAACACATCCAACAACTGGGTATACAATCGACCTTATTTTCACCATAATGCCATTTCATATCTACTCATTTTTCCATGCCTTCTGTACCACCAGTGCAAGAATGTTTGGACCACGAAATGACTAGCTAGAGGAAATCTGTAGCCAATGCATATCTTAAACTGTGGGAGGACATAAATATAGCTCCTCTTGCATTCTCAACCTCAGGAAGTACTAAAGCCCACCTTGTACAATGTCCTGGCTGTAAAATTGTGCTTCTCCTTAAAGTGTGACGTTGTGATGGCCAGGATGACATCTTGCAGAGAAGAATCCTCTGCCTTTTCACTGTCCTCCGTCTCTCCTTCGTTGCTGGCTTCCGCTGGGGGCTTTGCCGGTTTCCCTTCATCTGGCGTTTCCATCTCCCTTTTAGCTAGCATTAACTGAACCTCATCCTTTTCATCTGTTTTACAAAATATATTTTATATTAGAATAATAAGAATATAACACTCATTATTCGAAAACAATATTTTGGAGTCAATTTAATAAAGTAGAGAAACAAAGTTGTAGATCCTGAATACTTCCCTAGTCAATATCATCTCTTATATCAATGATCAAAAATTAGTTTAGAAAGAAAAAAAGAGAGAAAATCTTAATTTCAATCACTGTTCAATCACCTTCACTATCACTATGAGGTGGTGTCAAATCTTCCGACGAATGCCTTGAGAAGGTGGCACTGCCTCGGTAGAAGCTGGACTCCAGACCTGACCCTATGCTCTGGTTGTCTTTCTTTTCGTCAGCAACATTCTCTTCCTCTCCTGTGACTTGACTTGAGGCCACATCCACACAATCTTTTCCATGTGTGTCTGCAACACCTACAGCTTTGCCTTCTGTGGTACTTCTTTGGTTGCCTGCTGAAGTGGTTGGCAGCTTGCCGCTGTTCTCTGTGGACTCTGGAACATCCTCACTGGAAGACCCTTGAATCCCTGGCTGGGTTTTTGATTGGAGAATTTCCTCTAAGAGTCTGTCAGACTGTTCAGAGGCAGTGGGTCTGTGAACCAATATCACATTATTATTATTTCTTTACAAATAAAAAACCAGTGAACACAAATCTCACTTTCTAATATTTGTATTCTAATATCTATAATTGTGATGAAATTGGTCTTCTTTAAAGTCTTAAATAATTCACATACAGCAGTTTTCCATGACAAGACACTGTACTTTCTTTACCTGACTTCTGCCTTGAGAGAAAGGGTGGAGAGGGCTTGGGAAACTGTGTCGCCGCTCACGGGTGGAAAAGTGTGACCAATGGCCAAGCTTGGAGGTGGAGGATCTGGCACACCTGATGAAAGAATAACACTTTGGCTGACATCACAACAAAACAGCAGAGTGTAGCAGAGAACTCATAATATCACAAAAGAATAGGCCTTCCTGTGTCTAGAAAAGGAACCTACCATCCAACAGAGACACGTGTCCTGATCCCAGTCGATCAAACCCATCGTTTTCTGCCACCTGGATACTCTCACTGTCCCACTCTTCCTCGTCTGGATCTGCGATGTCAATGTGTCTCGTCACCTTCTTCCTGGATCTCCTGCGAGTCTGACCATTTCCTGGACCAAGAAAATCTTTTCAAGTCAGCAAGGTGGATATTTAATTTTGTCTTTTCAGGGAAACAATAAAAAAAACAAAAAAACTAGCCCAATGCTATGTTATAGATCATTAGCAAAATAAGAGAGAAAATGTGCAGAGAAGAAAAATAGACAAAGAGATAGAGGACAAACACACCCACTACTTGAGGGAAACAGTGTACAGACCTGAACTTTTAAGTGATGCCGACACTGACTCGTGGACAAGGCTAGCTGGCTGAGACCCCATGGAGGCCGGCTGAATAGAATCTGAGGCTCTATTGGGCGAAAGGAATGGCATGGAGGGCGTGCCCGGTGTGGTGAGGAATGGCTGCACTGGTGAACACAAGGAAGAGAGTGAGGAGAGTGATGAAAGGAGTTCAGGGGAGTAGGGAGAGCCGGCCGGGACTGATTCTATTCCTACGGTTGCTCTCTCCAAATTTGTGAAAGCCTCATTGTCGAGAAGCACCTGAAAACAATATGATGCTCAGTTACTAACAAACAGATAAATAATGCATAAATAAATTACATATGTATATACACCCTCATGCACACACACACACACACACACACACACACACACAATGAAGACCAAGGCTCACCTTGTGATTGGCAGTGGCAGGATTCATCAGCCTGATGGTGTGAATCCTGTAGTTGATGTCCCAGGCAAGAGGGTTTCCTGAAATCTGGAGGATTCGCAAGTGTGGTAAGGCACCGATGGGAGACAACACGTCGTTCATGCAGAGCACGTTGTCCCGAAGGTCGAGCTCCTCTATGTTGCTCATGTCGTGTAAGCCTGGAAGGAAGCTTTTGATCTCTAATCCTTTGCTTTTCTTTATTTTTTATTTAGATCTTTTTTTCTTTTCTTTTTAAATACTCTTTTACAACTAGCCTATCTATATCTCTCTTTCTTCTCTCTCTATGAACGGTCTTCAGTTTATGTGATAAAGTATTGGAAGATTTCAAATCATGTCATCTGCAAATTCTGTCTAAAAGAGAGGACCAATTTCAAATCAGGAAGAAGATAATGTGAAAAATAATAAAAGTAACAAATAACTACGGGAACAAAGATGATAGAGACAATAACAACATTCAATAACATCAGAATAAACCCTGCCATCATCTCTATAAAAAAAAAGATCATGAAATAGCCTTCTCTTTTTGTTGACATTACAGACTTCAAAAGCCAACTATACTTGCCACTTATGTGAGAAATCAGGTTATTATTTGCAATGAGTATGGAGAGCGAGTAGGTGGCAGTGGGCGAGAGACGAGGAAGGAGCCGCAGTCTGTTATGACTGATGTCCAGCATAGTCACTGTTGGCAGGTACTCCAGCGCTGAGGCATCCTCTAGCTCACAATGACTAAGATCTAGTACCTGTGGAAAGACAGAGCAATGTTATTATATCATGCTGCAAAAAGAGTTGGTTTGAGGGTTATCTTGAGCACCATAAAGTAAATCATAGTTTGAACAATTCTTCTAATATAAATTGACCAAAAATTTATGGAGCAAACCTATTTACAATCCTAATATTCACAAATAGGAAAAAAATATATATAGCTAAACTATTTCAGATACTAACATCCAACGTGGACCAATTTTAGAGGCTATTGGTAAACAGATGTTTACAGATGTTCAATGAGTGTATGCTTAGTGATGTGGCTCATATAAGTGCTTTTCTTACCTTCAGGTTTGGAAGTAGCTTCAAGCTTTGGTCAAGGCTATGGAGAGCATTGTGAGCCAGCACTGCCTCCTGTAACTGCTCCCAGGCAAATTCCCCAGCCTGTCAATAAAGAAATATATGTATAAATAAATATATATACACACATACATAGACATAATTACATATATAATATGTAAATAATACTTCAAAACACATATCAGTGTGAACAACTAATATGAAGTGAACAATGAAAATTGACAAATGAACAGTTAAGAACAAATATACGTCTACAATGCTCTACCTTGTCAGCGCCACATCTGATGAAAAGGTCACTGAGCTGCGTCAGTCCCTTCACAATAGTGACTGACTTGAGGGTTGGCCGCAGTGTCTGTAAAGCCTTCATGCTCGTCACTGGGATGTGGTCCATCTCTAAGGTTTGGAGGTTGCGGAAGCATCTCAGGCTGATGGTTTCGTTCAGTGGGAGACCGAGGCCTGCTTATAATGTATAATATAGAGACTGAAGTTATATATTTGAATACAAAATCATAAGTGTGAAGAGAGACCCAATAGACAAATAAACACATAACAAAATGGCTTGCAACAGTAATGATGATAATCATATATATCAACATCAATATCAATAACAATAACAGTAACATCAACAATAATGATACAGAAAAGAGAAAGAACGAGAACACTGCCCCCCCTCCCCCCCAATACCTCACTCACCATGCCTGACCCAGAGCCGAAGCCCAAAGACCTTCTGAGCAAGTCGTAGATGAACTGCAGGTGCGGGATGGCCGGGTGCTGGCGGTGGTTGGGGGGCAGCACGTGGAAGTTGGTGTGCTGCTCCATCTCCAGGATCAGGCTGAAGGCCTCTTGGATTTCTCCGAGGGTCCATGTGTCTGAGGAGCCGAAAGAGAGGGAGAGGAAGAGGAGGAGAGAGGGAGAGTGGGTGGAAGGGGCAGAGAATTAGAGGGATGGAGAGAGGAAAGGTATGAATGGGGAAGAGGAAGAGGAAGAGGAAGAGGAAGAGAAAGAGAGAGAGAGAAAGGGGTGGGAGAGATATCAAAAGAAGGAAGGGAAAACAAAAAGGAGAGAGACAGAGAAGGAAATAGTGAGATATGGGAGAGTAAGAAGAATCAAAGGTAAAAAGGATCAACAGACAAAAAGAGGAACAGGCACAAGGAGAAAAATCAAACATTAAAAATCTTAACAAGAACACCACCAAACCTCCTTTTCTACTTTATAAATGTCTCACCAGCAACTGTATTTAGACCAGTGTCTATTCATCAGAACAAAATATTCGTGCTTACCCAAGGAGAGTTTATGCTTATGATCTAGGAGGAGATGAGCCGACTGGCGGAATGCAGTGGCCAGGCTGCATACCCGCTGGAGCAAAGCATCATCCATAGTTGGCACTCAAACGTCACATATTGAAAGTCTGGAAGGAGACAGAGTGCAAAAATTAAGGTATGAACATGTTTTTTTTTTTAATATCAGGGTACAATACATTAACATAAGGAATATGTAAATAGGTAGTTGGACATGACTGTAATGGTAGAAAAACCTGCTATACACAATATAGGTTCACTGAAGGGTGAGACGACATTTCCGAAATCCTCCTGAATTTCCTACTTCAAATCTGATGATGAGGAGGAGAGAAAGGATATATATGAAGAAATGGAGAAGGATATCTTACTCTACATCTGTCTTAAAAAAAAAACATATAAATAACTACATCAACACAATTTCTTCTGTCAAGGGCCAGTCCAGATTCAAGCAAGAAACAAATCACTGCAAATCTGTTGCAAATCCAACCTGAACAACTTATCATTCCTACCAGAACAAAGTCAGTTCCATCAAATCGTTACTAATATAAACCACTTGTTTGTCTTAAAGAAGCAGTCCTAATCAATATAACCCACCCTCAATTTGCCCATACTAGGCATCTCTCTGATAAAGCGAATAGAAAAGGTAAGAATGAGAATGAATATATTCACAGATATTCCGATACAAAAATATTCATTCTCATTCATACCTTTTCTACATTTGTCTCAATGATAAAGCTTACATCCCTCCAAAACCATAACTCTGGGTAGATTTAAAGATACAAAATAAAGAAGCACTTCTCCCCAAACAAAGTGAATCACCAAAATCTTCACTTCCCTCCCATGATGTAAAATGCAACCATACACGCAAAGAGGGCCCCCACTCACCCCTGAAACAAAGAAAAATGCACAATAAATCCCAATTCAATATGACAGAAAGGAAAAACAAGTGTCCTGATACTAATCGTGGATTAATGATGGTGAGCTTGGATATGATATCGACAGTATGGCTGGAAAACTGATAGCTGCATGTATAAATAGCAAGATCGATGAGCAAAGCAAGTGAATAGCAAGTAGGAAAGAGGGTCATTTGCAAAGGTCAGTCCATAAGAAAACGAGGACTGAACCATGCCTGATGTCAACTCTCCAGAACATTTGTTTTGTAATAAGCTGAATGATACATTTATTAGGCTATATTCATGATGTCAGATTAATCAAGGAAACTGAAAGAAATTACAAAACATAGAAACTACTCATTAGTTTGGCAAACTAACCATGCTGGCAAGCAAAAAAACTCAACCATTTCCAAGTGAGCTAAATTATTGAATTATTTATGTAAAAAAAAAAAAAAAAAAAAAAAAAAAAAAAATACTATGAACATCTAAATATTTAATAAGCAGAATGTAGGCAGTCAACATCATATAAAGTCATTGATATAGGCAAGAGGGAATGGGGGAGTTTGGGTACAGCTATACTTGACCATTTGTTTGTCTTTGATAATCTTATCACTCTACCACAGGGCACTCTTGGTAGTGGACAATATATATAATGCATTGCAATGTTATGGAGTACATGGTGCTACCCATATGTAATATTAGGCAAGGCTATCTACCCATATGAATGTCCATTTATAATAACTGTTGGAATTCCTGTTACTCATAGGGTATAACTGTAAATTTAGTTTTACTATATAACTTTTAACCCTTAAAAACACACACACACACACACACACACACACACACACACACACACACACACACACACACACATACATACATACATACATACACACACACATACATACATACATACATACACACACACACACACACACACACACACACACACACACACACACAGAGTTGCCCTAACACCTGAATTACCAACATCTAATGACCTTTTGTAATCTACATTTGATAAGACCAAAACCGGTTTCACAACAACAACTATCAAGACATGTATACTTGGGAATTAATAATTTCTCAAAGAAGGTAAATAGCCTAATATATTTACACATACTCATGTCAAATGATCATTATTAGGCCTGATTTTCCTCCTTCAAATCAAAAATATCAGACTGATCTCAAATTCCTATCTTTCTTCTCTAATGCAGGACTCATATGTAACAATCAATAACATACATTTTCTGAAGTATGAGGGAGCTTTAGTCATTCTGATCAACTGGAATAATATTTATTTAGTATATAAAGCTTATATTACTGAATCAACTGACTAAATTAAAATCAAGCTCTGGTACATTTCATTGAGTTATCTTTCTTAACATCTGAAAAAGTCAGCTTTTTGTAGAAAAAGTATGTAATTTCCCACTGATTTTATCTGTAAATCTAACTCATAACTAAGTAAGACTGGGAATAATTAATGTCTGCTGGAATCATCATTCATCTAAAATATATATACATAATACACCTCATTTTCGTTTTTTGTTTTACCTACAGATTTTTACCACGAATATCTACTTTATGTGAAATTAATTAATGCATATGTATCTCTGATGCAACATACAATCAAGATGAATGTTCTATCACAAAAAGGGCTTTATAATAACTGCTGAAATAAAGATAACTGATAGTGCTAACTGTTTTCCACCCAAATGTCCAATAGCAGGAATGTTGCTCATGTTAGGATATAATAATCCTTTGGATCACATTTCTCCCCCGAACTGTTGCACTTCTCTGTGATATATACACATTTGTCATGAATAATTATTTGACTCAATTCCAGAGGTAATTTTTATTCCCTGCATGTGAATCGATATTCACAGGAGGTTTAGAATTAGTGCTTCGATTCCCCTTTCTTGCTTGAGACAAGAATATAATGAAAGCTATGCAAGGAATGTGAACTATTCCTGACTTTCCAAATATGACATATGCAAATAAAAATTACAGCTAATGGTATCTATTATATGAAAAGGTGTGTAACATCTAATCATGTTACATAATATGAAATTATATGGTACTTTCACTGAATAGAGCCTATGACAATAGCAATATCTATAATACTGTACTGAAAATGTGTGATTTCACTCCAAAAGCACAAATCTTCCCTAAAATGTCCTCTTTCCATATTTCTTATGCCTAAGGCAAAGGCACAGGCTCTTTCATCAACCTTGGCACCCCGCCCACGAGCAAATCAAAGCGAGAACATATGTCTATTTATTTTTTTGTGGAATTAAGTAAACACATAAAACCTTCACTTTCTCTTTGGCAATTAATGTCCCTTCGTTCTGTGACGACTGCTGATAAGAGAGGACCTACCAGCAGCGCAAATCAAGGTCCCTTTCCCGACCCAAAAATACGTTCGTTTACATTAGACTAACAAGCAAACAATTATAATGTTCCCACACCCTTCCCTCTCCCTCAGTTACCTTCCCTCTCTGCAGCCTGATCGCAGAGTCTCACGCCCAAATATCTACTGCACTTGCAACGGAAACTCACTTGCATAGTTGAAATATCCGGATCTATAACGCAGGAGGAAGGAGAAGGCGTTTTCTCAGCCTCATTTAAGGAGATAGTCTGCCTGCCTCGACCTTCTTCTTGTCATCCACTGCGTTTGTTTGGGAGTACGTGTCCGGATCCCCGACTGTCCTTCGGTACGGCCAATGTCACTTTTCTCCTTCTCTTTAATTTCGGATGTTGGTGTTTTTGTAGGTATAAGGGTATTTTGAGATCGGTTTGATATTTTGGTGTGGTTTTACTTACGATGGGTTGGTTTTAGGTAAGTTTGGTTTGCGGGTTTTGGGTGAGGGAAGTTAGTGTCATCCAGCGATCGGAACGTCTGGTCAGCTGATTCATGATCCGCGTTCAAATGTTATCCAAAATACACCGTTATTCACTAGACTACACCTTGGATTCTTTGATAATCAATATGCAAATATTTTTCTGCTGTTAGACCTCTCATACATATATTCATTTCGCATCATTATCATTTCGAAACATTTGAACAGCAGCCAAGTTTTTGTAACAGGGGTTGCGGGGACAAAGAGTTTTGTTGATTTTTTATTGTCGCTTATCAACAAGGTATTAAGATTTTAACAGGAACAAAAAAAAACAAACATTCTTTTATGTTTTTGTTTTAGCTCAAACTAGAATTGGATGAGAATTGCATTCATACACACAAACACAATGTATTATATATATATATATATATATATATATATATATATATATATATGTGTGTGTGTGTGTGTGTGTGTGTGTGTGTGTGTGTGTGTGTGTGTGTGTGTATATAATTATATATATATATAAATATATATATATATGTGTGTGTGTGTGTGTGTGTGTGTGTGTGTGTGTAGATATACATATATATATATATATATATTCATGTATATACATACACAGAAATATATATATATATATGTGCATATATACATACATATACATACATACATACATACATACATACATACATACATACACACACACACACACACACACACACACACACACACACACACATATATATATATATATATATGTGTGTGTGTGTGTGTGTGTGTGTGTGTGTGTGTGTGTGTGTGTGTGTGTGTGTGTGCGTGCGTGTGCGTGCGTGTGTGTGGCCGATGTCGCCTCCAGTGCAGAAGGAGTGCACGCGACACGAGCCAATCTTCAAGTCAAAACCCGATGTGATTAAGCGGTGACTAGAACTAAACGTGTGCTTCACTGGTCTTGAATTTAGCTTTTTATCACATACCACCAAATAACTATAATGTTTTCTCATTTGATCTTCCAAAAAATCACCAAGCCCACGACTCGGTTTGAAGTACAGACCAGGCCGTGGGTCGCCTTCCCGCCCAAAGCTGATCATAGTCGGCCCAAATTTCTGCCAAAATCAGCCTAAAAATCCGCGACTTTAATCTCAAGAAATCGCACAGAATTCGCAAAACCTAAAATCATTAACAGCTTATATTTGTAGCAAAATGGGAAACATTTTATATGCTAACTTCAACCTTATTGCTGTTATGCTGACATGCTTTTGTTGATGTTAATGATAACATGGCCAGGAAATATATATAAAGAAAAGTAGGTTATAAGTTGTGAAACTAACTTACTGTACTTATTCATTAGTTTACGTAATGCATTGGTGAGGTCATCACTTATATGTAACGTTGATAGTAATATGATTAACTTCCTTTGTAAAACTAGATAGCATTTTTTGTGTAAGTTTAAGCTTATATGATACAATATGGTTTCTGAACTTTTTTTTCATGTTCTTTCGCTTGCTCTCAAGTATAAATAGATAACTAAATGAATGAGTAAGTATATGAATAAATAAAAACTGCCTCCCCACTGCCTTATTTTCCCCGCCAAACTTTCCTATATAAAAAAAAAAAAAAACATTTCGCGTAAAAAATGTAAGTCAGAACGCA
>NC_061837.1:2682403-2684903 GCF_019202785.1 Penaeus chinensis
TATATATATATATATATATATATATATATATATATGTATGTATATATACACACAAATATGTATATTATAAAGATATACATACATACAGACAGACATGTGTGTGTATATATACATATGCTGTATCTATATATACACATCCATGCAAAAATGCAGACATACATATGTATATGAATATATACATATGTATATGAATATATACATATATATACTGTCATATTTATATTTGTATATAAAAAAGTGCATACTTTTATATTGTAAACCAGGATATGATTATGGAAATCCATCGGGAAATATATCATGACGTGCATGCATTCCTGTAAGGTAATGAGAGCATTTCCCGGTTTACGGTGTATGGAATGAGGCCAAGATGTTTTTTGTGATTATCTCGGTCTCTTCATTATATTAATGATATTCAAAATATCCTTCATATATTGATGTAATTTTGTTTCAAAATGTTTGTGTATGAGTAATGAGTTGGATGAAGCAGTGTGATTATTTTTCTTTTTTTCCCTCTCTTGTTTTTCTTCATTTGCTTTCCTTCTTTCATTCTCCACCTTTTGTTTTTGCAAGACTGAAAGAACGCGTGAATATTTAATGGACAGGATTTTGTCTGTTCGTTAGATTCAAATTTTTTGCGTTAGTAGTAATGAGAAGTAGCCTTTGGAGTTAAGGTCACAAAATATTGCTCATTTTTCGCTCGTCTAAATTTTCTGCACAATAGATTTTATGCATATATTTTCAGTACCTATTTTCTGCTTTCTCTTATTATTTCTTACATTATTGCTGCCGCATTGTTCCTCACATTCATTCGGGATTACATTGTAGCTAGTACAAAATGTCTCTTTGGTTATCATATCCTTTCTTGTATATAGTTTTATCATATCCTCATTTTGAAATTTCTTTTAAGAATCATTCACGACACACTGAAAGATGTGTAGGGGGAGACGTTGATAAATGATAATTGTAGCAGTTGTAGTGTGTATTGATGGAGAAATTGAGAATAAAATGATAACCATAATGATGATATTAATATGATCATTCCTGGAATAAGATCTCAATAGCTGGGTATGGTATATATTGTTTTGTAGCTAATATTATACTAGCATTTAATTTCCGTCTGAAGAAGGTTAATGATGAAATGATTACTGTATTTTGCAGAAACTAATAAGTTCTTCTCCTTTTTCAAAAGCTTACTGTGATCTAAATACTAGAGAGAGAGAGAGTGAGTGAGTGAGTGAGTGTGAGTGTGTTTATAATAGACAAACACATAACTTTTTTGTTTTGTTGTGTATTTTATTTTGTTCACAAAAGCTTTACCAAATATGTTGACTTTTTCTTGTAGATAGGTTTTTTAGACATATTTTGAATTCATCTTTCTGATATATGCCTGTGTATGAGCGTTTGGGTGGGAAAAATACATGTACAAAGATATAAGATTTCTAGGATTCCTCAGTATATTTGTTAGTTTTATTTTTTTCCTTGTGTGTGTGCTTGTGTGCGTGTGTTCGTTCGTTCCTTCGTTCATTTGTTTGTTTGTTCGTTCGTTCCTTCGTTCCTTCGTTCCTTCGTTCCTTCGTGTGTGTGCGTGTGTGCGTGCGTGCGTGCGTGCGTGCGTAGGTACGTGCGTGTGTGTGTGTGTGTGTGTGCGTGTGTGAGTGCGCCCTCATTTGTTTGTTACATTTTCAAATTTAAGTAGGTGCTTTGGTACATGCCTGCTTGCATTCATTAATATATTTATCCTTATATATTTGTACATGTTATTGTGAGCATGTTTATCTTTTAGTTAGACAAGAGTCTAAAATAATTATCCAATTTGTTTTCTAAAACAAAACATACCCATGATAATATAGTTATTCAGCCCCAGTGCCACCAGACAGGTAGGACAGCATAGCAACTGTTGGGTGCCTGTAGGGCTACTTTGCATCAGTATGCAATTGGTAGTACATTGCACTTGAGTCATCTGTTGTAAATTTGCCATTGAAAGTTATTGAAATCACTGGTTCCCATACAGATTAGTTAGTCCAACATTCAGAGAAAAATATAAAATGAGATATGCTGCATGTATAAGAACAATATCTTTACTCAGATATGTTTCATCCACTTGAAATGTTATTCCAATTTTAAATTTATTTATAATTAAGTGATTCATATAGGTTTTTTGCAGCCCAGTTTCCAAACATTGGCAGCCTGTTCGGCCTGTTGCAGATGCCATGATTTTTTGCTGTTGCTCAGACCATAGTCTATATACTTTTCATATTGTGGATGGCAAAACACTATTTTGTTATATTTGAACTTCTGAAATTACTCATTAATGCCAATAGTTATTTGGAAGTATGACATCTTGCTGTCCATAATGGATAATGAAAAATCTGTGTCTGAAGCAGGCCTTGCCAATTAGGCCTTGTATTCAACTATTGAAGGCTTGGCTATAATTTAATTTTGCCAGAGTTGGTTTGTCTTTTCTCACCACCTACTCATCCTTCATTCCTTCTCTCTCCTC
>NC_061837.1:2702403-2719903 GCF_019202785.1 Penaeus chinensis
GCCGCGCACCTAGTAGAGCGGCTGTTCATACGAGCCTAATGCCCGGATTTTTGGTCATGTGATTGCCATGACACATCGGATCTAAGGAGTTAATATTAGTATTACAATAATAATACTGGCACTGATAATGATTGTGGATAGCAAATGAGGCATAACACTGTCTAGTAATGGAGCTACTAACAAATTAGGTCATATTTCTTAATTAGTAAACACAATTCCAACTCACAGGCATGTCAATCTCCGCTGTGAAGCTTGTGGATGAGAGTACGGAGCCCTGTGATGTCACACATTTCAGGGAATGGGGCTTGGTGTCTCTGAGATAGTGAAGGGCCGCTGCTGCTCCCTCCTTCACCCGGACAGCATGGCCAATCGAGCCATATTTGGCCACAGCCGCGTCCCTGGACAGGCCATCGAGCTCATTCAGAACTGTGATGAGAACGGTGTCAATGCTGTATTGATGCAAGCTTTGGACCTGACAATGAGTGTCAAGCCATGGTTCATGATAGATATCTGAAGGTAGGAGAGTAGGGCACATTCTTTCTTTATTACTCTAAGGGATATACTTCTCTTTGGTGACTACTGATAGTGACTATTATTATAATTACTTCACTTATCCCATAATTCACTAACAAGGTTTAGTTTAAAATCACAAACACAGATGACACCACTCTCTTCTAGCACCAGTAGGAAAGAGAGCTGTCAAGAGCATAGGTCCACACTTTCTACAGAGACACAGTCAGTTGTCAACATTCAGTCTAAAGTCCCAGATTGCAGAGATCACTTACCACTTCCTTATTACTACACTCCTGTTTATTGTTGTTGTTTTTAGTTGTTGTTGTTGTTTTTAGTTGTTGTTGTTGTTTTTTTATTCATAAAAAATCTTCCCATAATATTATAATACTTTTATCACATTGAGTGTAAAGAAAATGAATAAAGAAATCATCTGGTAATTTTCCAAATGCAAGTTCTTACTGAAAGCTTTAAAAGATCAATAATATTGCACAAAAAATAAACCACAAAATGTGTCAAACTGGTACAGTCCTGCTGCTCAGAGTACAATGCAATATGAATTTAAGTTTACAGCATGCACAACTAAGAACTCTGGCCAATCCCTTACCAACAAGAGGAACCATGACAGTGTATGGAGTACAGTTAACAAGAGCCTTTATCAGGTCTAAGTGTTCAATAAAGCAGTTGGTGTCGGGTACGAGGAATCTCGGTCGAACTTCCATCTCCAACGTGACTGAGCCTTCCAAAAGGGTCTGGAAAAATAACATCATTAAATAGCTGGCATTAGTTAGTACAACCAAAGGATTTCAGAACTAAAAGATTTTCTCATAAAGGTGAAGTTAAAGGCAAGAGAAAAAGTAGGGGCAGGAGAATAAAAGGAGTAGAAAAAAACTAAAATAAATTGATTTGCTGTGAGAAGCTCCCAGACACAAACACACCCACAGAGGCCTACTCCTCACCTGCAGTTTCCGTTGCTGTCTCTGCTTCTTCTCCAGCATCTTCTTCCTCAGGCTGAGCAGCTTCACTGTGGAGGCAAGGGGGGTTTCATCATCCAAGCCTGTCTCTGCCTCAACATCTTCTTCAATGTCTGAAGGCTCACTATCACTGAAGGAGTCCTCAATCTCAACATCTGATGTGCTGAGAGAGAGCTGTCGAAAAGGGAATATTTTGAGCAATCAAAAAATAATAGGATGGAATTTAGCTTGAACCTAAGGATTCCACCAAGGCAACACAAGGAATGCATTGCTGGCAACCTGTCAAGCCTACATATGCTAAATACATCTTTCAGCAGAGACATGTTGTCCATGATGCACCAACATTGTTGCTTCACATATCAAACTCATTACCTCACATAGCAAGCTACATGGCAATTTTGAAGCTGAATACCACTGATTTAGTGAAACCTTAGTTACTTGTCAATGTAATGTCAGGACACTGCTGCTGCAAATGCATTGCAACACTTAGCTACAGACTTTATCATGTCACATGCATGAAGGTGCAATGAAAACATGTTACCATCTGCCATTTGCAACATTATCCCATGCCACATGTTGCCTTCTTTTGAACGGATCTGAATGCAACTTTTCCAAATGCTTTCAAAATGTTGCTATAGTGGAATTCTACCTTGAAGGATAATTTATATGCTACCCAAAAGAAAAATACATAAATAAAAGAGTATTACGTATTGTGCTAATCTATATCAAATCTTTTTATACCAATATATTAAGAATCCAAGACTACACAAGCAACCCCTGTACTAATCTAACAAACCCTAGATGCCGTTGGAGTGTCTGGAGGTGATGTATCTACCACAGACACCAGCACATCACCCTGGTCTGTCTTCTGCAGCCGTAAGACCGGTGGGTCTACTCCACACAGGAACTGGCATAGGCATGTCTGAAGTCTCATTACACGTGCCCAGTCACAAGCTCGACCCTAGGAAATAGGAGAAATGGGAATTTTCATAGGATGTGAGGATCTTATCTTGAAGTCATAGGCTCTACATACACTTTAATTCCTTAAGCTACATTATTTCTCTGTCCCTATCAGTCAATTATTTTAGGGGCAAATAATTACAAACTTTCTAATTTGCTAAATCTCATCACAAAAAACAACAACAAGCATAATACAGTCTCTATCAAATATAGACTTAAATCTAAGGCTAAACAAAAAAAAATCATTCTCATCTTTAACACTTTTAAATCCCACACATTCCTGAAGCTTCTTAACTTACCGAGTGAACATGGGATGGAGAGTAGGACAGAGTACGGTGGGCAGGCAACAAAGGCTCATAACCCCTAAGGAAACTGTCTTCCATCAGCTTCACTGGCACAACCTCTATCGATGCTGCATCTGTCAGAGGCACATCAGGCGGCCCAAATCCACGCAGAATGGTTGCTAATTCTGCCACACTGGACCAGGGATCACAGTTCACACCTCTGACAACAAAAAGAAAGATTGTCAAAAGATTAATATTGGTGGCTGAATAAACACTTACACAGACACACACACACACACACACACACACACACACACACACACACACACACACACACACACACACACACACACACACACACACACACACACACACACACACACACACACACAGACATACAGACATACAGACATACAGACATACAGACATACAGACAGACATACAGACAGACAGATATATGAACACACACACATACATACATACATACATACATACATACATACATACATACATACACACATACACACATACACACATACACACACACACACACACACACACACACACACACACACACACACACACACACACACACACACACACACACACACACACACACACACACACACACATACACACACACATACACACACACACATACACACACACACATACACACACACACATACACACACACACACACATACACACACATACACACACATACACACACATACACACACATACACACACATACACACACACACACACACACACAGACACACACACTGTCATTCAATCTCTCACTCAATCTCACTCAATCACACTCAATCTCACTCAATCTCACTCAATCTCACTCAATCTCACTCAATCTCACTCAATCTCACTCACTTTTTCAATGCAAGGATATTTAGTGTCCGTGTGGGAAAAGGTATGCCAGCACTTACGTGGTCGAGTACTCGCGGGCAGCAGGAGGAGGGTTCCAAACTGCACTGTGGTACAGCAACCAATCACACCAAGCCTGCAACAAGGATCACCAGAATATGGTCATTATGGGCAAATGCAATACTCGGCGTCAAAAAATCACTAATTTCAAACAAGTTCTCATAATGCCCCTCAACCTTTTCGAAGTCATTTCCAAACATTGTGCAAACTTTTAGGCAATGCGACATGAGTGAATGACATTTACAGGGACAGAGGGTAGAATATTAGCAATTTTCCTCTGAAGTATCTCAGCAAATGCAGCTGTGCTCCAAGGAACTTTGTACTATAATTAAAAATTGTTATTGAGGGAAAGCTTCCAGCACCCTTCTGTCAGAGCGATTTGAGACACATGTGGTGTTTATCTCTCCTTCTCCTACTCCAACTCCTACTCCAACTCCTACTCCTACTCCTACTCCTACTCCTTCTCCTTCTCCTTCTCCTTCTCCTTCTCCTTCTCCTTCTCCTTCTCCTTCTCCTTCTCCTTCTCCTTCTCCTTCTCCTTCTCCTACTCCTACTCCTACTCCTACTCCTACTCCTTCTCCTTCTCCTTCTCCTTCTCCTTCTCCTACTCCTTCTCCTACTCCTACTCCTACTCCTACTCCTACTCCTACTCCTTCTCCTTCTCCTTCTCCTTCTCCTTCTCCTTCTCCTTCTCCTTCTCCTTCTCCTTCTCCTTCTCCTACTCCTACTCCTACTCCTACTCCTACTCCTACTCCTACTCCTACTCCTTCTCCTTCTCCTTCTCCTACTCCTTCTCCTACTCCTACTCCTACTCCTACTCCTACTCCTACTCCTACTCCTACTCCTACTCCTACTCCTACTCCTACTCCTACTCCTTCTCCTTCTCCTTCTCCTTCTCCTTCTCCTTCTCCTGATTATTTCTGAACATAATCTATATATGACAGGTCTTTGATCAATAAATTTCACCAATGAATATTTACAGAAAATTGAAAATCAAACAGATTTATGTGGGACTTTTATGATAGGATGCAGGTCATAGCATGCAAATATCTTTAAAAATATGAAGGAGTTATGTGTAAATGGGTAAAAAGTAATTGTAAACTGTGATCTTACATTGCACTGTTATAACGGCAAGTTTCCATAAGATATAAAGTCACACAATGTACACAAAACAAAAGCCTGTTGATCTGGAAAGTTTCATAGCTTAATATAAAGCCTTTTTTTCAAGATTTGTTTTTCCTACTCTATACCAGCACAAGTAGTGTTCTCCTTTAAATCTGTAAATTTATAACCAGCAAACTAAAAGAAATAAAAATAACAAAATATGAATCATATAAAATTTAATAGCATCAATAAAAATGAGGAAATAAAAGAAGAGAATATTAAATAAATGAAAAATGAAAGACCAGACAGTAACACAGATTTTTTTTTTTTATGCTTTTCAGAAAAAATCTGCAAAGCATAGTGGAATTAATCTGAAATTTCATGAAACCAGTATTCTATACATATTGTAACTGCAGAAGTTTAGATTCTTGAGCCTCCCACAAATTGCTTGTATGTCTGCAACAACTGTACATTTCCAGCAGCTATATTCCTTTCCTGTTTTTTGCACTGACTTCTGCCCACACCACTAAGTGAGTTACAATTACATCATCCGGGAAGAAAAGGCTTTTATTCGATCTGGAAGAGAGGCTAAAATGTTGGTGAAGGATACTCAAGAAACTAATTATCAGCCTGTTTAAAAAAACACAAAAAAAACAAGACTATATCTCATTGTAAAGTTCCTTCCCATCAAAACTTCAGCTTCAATGATCCAAAACTTCTCCATGCTAATTTCTTTATGAGCTTCTCAGTGGCATCTGAAGTTCCTCTGGGATGCCTGGTACAGAGTACAACTTCTGAAATTTGCAAACACGCTAAAAATAACTGACTGACTCTTCCTTGCATGCTCACAAATATCCTTCACTAACATATTAGCCACCCACAGAGAGGTACTTGTAAACTATTCTGTGATGATCTAACAAACAGTGGAGGTTAAAAGAGACTCTGCCTATTGCCTGGTCTATCTATCAACTGTCACACTAATCTCAAGCCTTGCAATGACCACTAAGAATGCCCACTAACCTTGAGAGGAGGCATGAAGTGGGCCAGGGTTGGTGAAAACAGCCTCTGAGGATCAACAGCAGCAACTGGTTGCTGCTGCTGCTGCTGCTGCTGCTGCAGGGATTGCTGCTGCTGAGGATGGTGCTGAACATTGTGTGGGAGGAGCTCCACCACATGCTGTGCCAGGCACCCAAACATCTCCTGCGCCAGAACCAAGGCGAGCTCCTGGGCGGCTGATCTGTACCCACTGCCAACACGATTGTCTACTCCAAGTGAGAAAAGAGAGCAAGTGAGAGGGACACAAAATAAAAATCTAGCATATGCAGAATGGCAAGGACATTAAAAATGTAATCAGACAGTTTTACAAATTCAAACAGCAGATAACAGTATTAAGGTAATTTTACATTTAAAAAAAAAATCACAGATTATGTCATGGAAAAAAACAAACAATATCAACAAAGAACAATACAAAGAGCAACACACATTACACTTACCCTTCAGCTCTGTGTTACTAACAGCATACATATTAATGGCCAGAATCTGCAACAGGTGATTAGTGGACAGCCTTGGAGGTGAGGACTGCAGGAGGACAGAGAACTCCCGCAGCATGCCAATGCAACACTCGCGGAAGCCATCAAGCCCAACGCGAGAGAAGAGCATGCCATGGCAGTGGAGGTAGCTGGTGAGGAACCTCTTCATGAGCTGCAATGGAGAGAGAAAGAAAGAGAACAAAATTATGGCTGAGAGGAAGAGGAAGAGGAGGAAGGCTAGGAGGAGGGGAAGGAGGAGGAGGAGGAAGGCTAGGAGGAGGGGAAGGAGGAGGAGGAGGAAGGCTAGGAGGAGGGGAAGGAGGAGGAGGAGGAAGGCAAGGAGGAGGGGAAGGTGGAGGAGGAGGAAGGCAAGGAGGAGGAAGGGAAGGAGGAGGGGAAGGAGGAAGGGAAGGAGGAAGGGAAGGAGGAAGGGAAGGAGGAAGAGGAGGAGGAAGGGAAGGAGGAGGAGGAAGGGGAGGAGGAAGAGGAGGAGGAAGGGAAGGAGGAAGGGGAGGAGGAAGAGGAGGAGGAAGGGAAGGAGGAAGAGGAAGAGAGGAAGGAAGGAGGAGGGAAGGTGGAGGAGAGGAAGGAAGGAGGAGGAAGGGAAGGAGAGGAGGAAGGAGGAAGGGAAGAGGAGGAAGGGAAGGAGGAAGGGAAGGAGAGGAGGGAAAGGAAGGAAGGGGGAAGGAGGAAGGGAAGGAGGAAGAGGAGGAGGAAGGGAAGGAGGAGGAAGGAAGGGGAGGAGGAAGAGGGAGGAGGAAGGAAGGAGGAGGAGGAGGAGGAAGAGAGAGAGGAGGAAAGAGGAAGGAGGAGGAAGGAAGAAGAGGAAGAGGAGGAGATGGAGATGAGGAGAAGAGGAAGAGAGAGAAGGAAGAGGAGGAGAGGAAAGGGAGGGAGGAGGAGGAAGGGAGGGATGAGGAGGAGGAGAGGAGGGAAGGATAGGAGGAGGAATGAGAGAGGCGGACCGCCGGCGGCAGCGACGCATCTGCGGAGCGCATCGGCGGCGGCTGGCACTCTTCTTCTTCTTCCCGTTGTCCTTATTCTCGCTCGTAGCTGCCCTTCTCTGCTCTTCCTCCTTCTCTGTTCTGCCTTCCTGCCCGTCCGGCCTCTTCGCCGTCTCGGCGTCCTTCTGCTCGGCTTGCGTCGTCTCCTCGTCTACTCCTGCCTTCGTCTTCTTCCTGCCTGCGTCGTCTCTGCCTCTTCTGCCCCCTTTCCGTCTTCCCCCTGTCCTGCGTCTCCCGGTCATCGGCTCTTCTTCCCTCTCTGCTTCTTCCCGTCTCTCTCTGCTGCTGCCGCCCCGCCATCGCGCTGTCCTGCCCCTCTCTCTTCTTCTCCTTTCCCTCTCCTCGTCGTCCTCTCCTGTGCCCTCTTCTCTCTCTCTTCCTTTCCCTCCCTCTTCGCTTCCTTGTCCTTCGCCTCCTCTCTTCTTCCTTCCCCTCCTTCCTCTTCTGCCCTTCTGCCCTCGTCCTCTTCCTTCTTCCTTTCCCTTTTCCCTCTTCTTCTTCCTTTCCCGCTTCCCGTCGTCTTCCTTCCCTCTTCCTCTTCTGCTTCCTTTCCCTCCGCTTCTCGTCGTCCTCCCTCGGCCCTTCTGCATCCTTTCCTCGTCCTCTTCCTCTCGTCCCTTCCCCTTCCTCGTCTGATTCCTTCCCTTTTCCCCTCGGTCGTCTTCTGTCCTTTCCCTCTCCTCTTCTCTCCTTCCCGCTTCTCTTCTTCTTCCTTTCCCTCTTCCTCTTCTTCTTCCTTCCCTCTTCCTCTTTCTTTCCTTTCCCTCTTCTCTTCTCTTCATTCCCTTTTCCCCTTTCTGCTTCTCCTTTCCCTCTTCCTCTTCTTCTTCCTTTCCCTCCTCTCCTCTTTCTTCTTCCTTGCCCCTCTTCCTCGCCCGTCTCCTTTCCCTCTGCCTCCTTTTGGCTTCCTATTCCCTCTTCCTCTCTTCTTCCCTTCCCTCTTCCTCGCTGCTTCCTTTCCCGCTTCCTCTTCTTCTTCCCTTCCCCTCTTCCTCTTCTCTTCCTTTCCCTCTTCCTCTGTCTTCGTCCTCCCTTTTCCTCTCTCTCCTTCCCGCTCCTCTTCTTCTTCCTTTCCCTCTCCTCTTCCTTCCTTTCCCTCTTCCTCCTTCTTCTGCCTTCTCCTCTTCCTCGTCCTTCTTCCTTTCCCTCTTCCTTTTCTTCTTCCTTTCCCTCTTCCTCGTCTTCTTCATTGTCCCTCTTCCTCTGCTTCTTCCTTGCCCTCTTCCTCTTCGTCTTCCGTTCCCTCTTCCCTCTTCTTCTTCCTTCCCTCTTCCTCTTCTTCTTCCTTTCCCGCTCCTCTTCTCTTCCTTTCCCCTCTTCCCTCTTCTTCCTTTCCCTTCCTCTCTTCTTCTCTTTCCCTCTTCCTCTGTCTCTTCCTTTCCCCTTTTCCTCTTCCTTCTTCCTTTCCCTCTTCCTCTCTTTTCCTTTCCCTCTTCCTCTTCTTCTTCCTTTCCCCTCTTCCTCTTGTCTTCCTCTCCTTTCCCTCTGTCCTCGTCTTCTCCTTTCACGCTTCCTCTTCTTCTTCCTTTGCCCTGCCTCTTCTTCCTTCCTTTCCCCTCTTCCTCTTCTTCTTCCGTTCCCTCTTCCTCCTTCTTCTCTCCCGTCTTCCCTCTTCTTCTTCCTTCCTCTGCCTCTCTTCTTCCTGTGCCCTTCTTCCCGTCTTCTTCCTTGCCTTTCCTCTTCTTCTTCCTTTCCCTCTTCCGCGTCTTCCGTCCGTCGCCCTCTTCTTCTTCCTTTCCTTTTTCCCTCTTCTTCTTCCTTCCCGCCTTCTTCTTCCTTTCCTTCTCCGCTCATGCCTTTCCTCTTCCCTTTTCTCTTCCCTCCCCCTTCTTCCTTCTTCTCCTTTTCCTTCGTCCCTCTTCCTCCTCCCTCTTCCCTTCCTTCGTCCTCTTCTTCGTCCGCCTTCGTCCTCTTCTTCTGTCTCTTTTCTTCCTTTTCCGCTTCCTTCCTTTCCTTCTTCATCTCCTTCCTTCCCCTTTCCTCGCCCCTCTTTTTCCGTCCCCTTCCCGCTTTCCTTCCTCTTCACTTTCCTTCTTCCCTCTTCTTCTCCCTCCCCCGTCCGCGGTTTCGTCCTCTTCTTTCCCTGCCCCGGCGTCCCTCCCGTCCTCTCTTCTGCCCCCTCTCCTTTTCCCTCTCTTCGCCCCTCGTCTTCCTCTTCTGTCCCTTCGCGGCGCCCGGCTCCGCCCTTCTTCCGTTACCCCTGCCCCCCTACGTCTCCTGTCCCTCCTCTGCGCTCTTTCCTTCGGTCCTCCCACCTTCGTTCCTTGCCTTTTTCCTCCTACGCTCCTTCCTTCTCCTCGGGCTTCTTCCTCTTCCGCTTCCCCTTATGCTTCCCCGCCTTTTCCCTCTTCGCTGCCTCTTCCCGCCGCGCCTCGTCGTCTTCCTCTTCCTTCTTCTCTTCCTTCCTTCGCCTCTTCCTGCTTTTCCTTCGTCCGTTCCCTTCTCCCTCTCCTTCCCCCTTCTTCGGCCTTTCCGTCTCCCCTTCTTCTTCCGTTTCGTTCTTGGGCCCTTCTTCTCCTTCGCCGCCCTTTTTCCTTCTCTTCTTCTTCTTCTTCTTCGTCTTCTTCTTCTGTCTTCTTCCCCTTTTGACGTGCTCGGCCCGACGATATGGCACCCCCCCCGCCCCACCGTCCCTCCCCCCTCGCCGCCCTCCCTCCCCCCTCCCCTTCCAACCCCACCCCTCACACAAACCCCCGCACGAACTCCCCCAGAGCCCAAATACTAATGTCTCACACTCAATGCGCATCCATCGAGCCCCTGTTGGTGAACCCGTAAAAAAGATTGAACATACAAAAGACCAAATTCCCAAAAACGCACTCAAACAAGACGCTATGCAACTACCTGCTCAAGCGTCAATTTCTTCAGGTCCTCCAAGGCTCCGCTGTTGTCATCATTGTTAGACTGCGAGAGAGTACGCCGATTGGTTGCTCCACTGTCTGGTCTAATCCAAATCTCCTGCCGTAAGCCCTCCCCGCTCAGGGCCCTTCCCTCGTTCCTGCGGCCTAGGTCTTGGTCTGGCTCGCTGCGTTGCACCGCTTGGTACTGGTATCGGGAGTGGGAGAGATGGAGGGAAAGAGGGAAAAAGAGATAGGATTCACATTACCTACGATCTGGGACTGTATGGTACTGACAAAATAATGAGTGATATAAATGGTAAAATGTACAAAGATAATGGAGGTAAATCTATTATAACCGAAGTGAAATATAATATAGTAATAATAACAATAACTATAACTGTTGTAGTAACAATAATGAAGCCAATAAAACAGACATCTCTATAGACGTGAAAAATGCAAACTCACTTTCTTTCTTATGTCATCAAACATTGACACTAGTGAGTCTCTTGCTGACATGAAGGGGTTGGAGGCAGTGAGTGAGCGCACATAGTAATACACAACATCCAGGGGCCTTTTCTGTGTGTGGGGAGAAAACAGTGTCGTTGAATTAATCTCAAAAGTTCAATCATATAATCAAAATGATGAAATGATAAAAATAATGGTCCAACCTGGTTAACAGCAATAATGGCCAGCTGGTTAAATGGGCGCCCATTTCTTGGATGAACTTGGAGGGCCATCTGGTACCATCTGGAACACACCTAGATTTTAGTACTAAGGATATAATTCAATGAAAATGTAATACTTGGATATCACAATTACCGTACCTCAAATACTATTTTACATTTACACAAGAAAAGATGGTTTTACAAAGAAATAAATTTCTTTCTATTTGTCAATTCAAAATAAAATATCAATGTATTATCTCATGATATTCATGAAAACAATCATTTCCCACATACTTACTTCTTTGCCAACGTATAATTGGGAGTTGAATTATACTGCTCTCTGTACCGTGCTAAATCACCTAGTGAGAGGAGTAATTTCTGGGCAGACATCAATGCAAGCCGCACCCTGCCTCTTGTCACAGAATTTGAGGTTCCTCCCTCTTCTAAGTGCTCCTCCAATGTGAAATTGTATTCCCTTTGCAGAGCTTCCAGCAAGTCTTGCAAATATTTATGGCCCTCTTCAACAAGCATCATTAGCGTGGCCAGACTGCGATCCTTCAATCCTGGCTCCCTGCTAATGTATTCCCTCAGTTTCTCAATTATTACATAATATAGCGTCTTCCACAGGTTTCCCTCAATGTTCTTCTCTTGGCAGATCCGGATGTCAGTCACTAATAGCTGTTTGTAACACACTTGGAGGTGTTGCCTGATGTCCATTATCCGTCGAAATTCAAAGGGAAGTTGATTGCTGCTTACGTAATAATTGATGTCCATTTCCCCTTTCTGGATGTTGTACAGAAGTGATGGGTCCACTTTTGGACTTTGGCCCTCGATCACATATTCACTTAGCTGGGTGTTATGAGCAGGCACTGACCCATGCACACTGTCCCCTGCACCCTTTGCCACCTCACGTTGCACTTCACGGGATGGAGGCATGTCACGAGCACTTGGTACAACAGGTACAGGTTTGCTAGGATTATTTGGGTTGTATAAATGTTTTTGCACTACAGGTGTTGATGACCTAAGATGGTGAGATGAAGAGACCACTTCCTGTCCATCACTGTTTGAATTATGGGATGGTAGCTGGATAAGTCCCCTGCGTCCAGGGCTCTCAGTTCTCCTTTGGAGATCCTCGCCCTCTGACCTTTGCCTCTCTCGCTTGGACTTCCAATCTGGCTTCTCAGTCCATGTGGCAGGTGATTCGTCTCCTTGCCGATTACACCACACTGTGTCATTATCCACCTCAGTTCCCCAATCATCCTCAGGTACGTCAACAAAAATCATGGGATCAACATCTTCTCTTTCAAACTTGTCAGCATGGGCATTACCTACACTCTTCCCATACCACCCAGACTTAGCTGTGAAATCAGAGTCATGCAGAAAGGCCGTGTCATCTCCTTTGAGTTCCTGAGCCAAATGATACTTGTTTCCCTTTTCATTTCGCTTAATGTCACTTTCCTGTCGGATGTAAGCAGTTCTTTCCTGACTGTTCTTATTAACAGTGACTTCTATCTTGAGGTCTCCTCCCTGACTTGCCACTTGCCTACCTTGAGCTGAGGGCTTTCCACCCATGCGATTCTTTCTGTTTTCTCTTGCGCTTGAATAACTTTTTGTTTTTCCAGCCTTCTCTACTTGTTCTTGTCCCTTGCTAATAACTGGTTTTGTTTCCACTTTCTCTGTAAATCTCCCCTGACTGGCTGGATCTGCTATACCCCTTGGTGAGTGGTATTCCATTTGACTTCCAACTCCATGAATACCCTGGCCATATTCTTTGCCATCCCCAGTGCTGTCATATCTTCCCCTATCTCTTTTTTGTGATTTAGTGCTTTTTAAGGCCAACTCATCTACTTTGTTAGCCAAAGCCTGAACCGATATTTGATTGCTATCATCACCATCATCTTCATACCCAACAAAACTTTCAATATCAAAGTCATCATGCAATTTATTATGAAACTTCTGGGAGACTTTTTCATAACTGTCATTCCCTTCCCTGTCTCTTCCTCTGCCAGACTTCCTTGCATTCTCAAAATTCTTTTCCTTTCTTCCCTGCTTGGTGGAGGTATATCTCATATGGTCTTTTGATTTCCAAGATCCCTTTTCATTGGCATTTTCTGGGTACTCCACAAAAGTCCCTTTGTGTTTGGCATCCATTTGCCTCGGATAATCATATTTTTTTTCTGGTGCTCTTCCCGCCTGGACTCTCATTCCGCCTGCTCCCTTATTTATGCACAATTCATCCTTCTCTCTAGTTCTTTCGTTTTTTAGTGCACCATCTCTCCTGCCTTTTTCATTCTGTACGTTTGACCCAGAGGGAACCTTCTTCTCTTCCCTATGACTAGAAGCTATTTCTTGAGACTTCTCTTCCTTCTGCTTCATCTGGTATTCAGACGCAGCATTAATCCCCGTCCCCTTTTCCGTCTCCGACCCCATCCTTGCACTATGTCCTGTTTCTTTCTTTAGCAGCTTCTTTTCCTCACAGTTTGCATCTATGGTATCAAGTTTCTGGTGACCAACTTCGTCTCTCTTTTTCCTTGACTGGTCGCTGCGGCCTCTGTTGTCCCTGTTGCTACTGTGACGCTTCCCCTTCAGGTCTGGGGTGCTCTCTGTGATAACCTGATTAAGGCTGTACTCCTTGTTGTCTTTTTCCAATATTTCGACCCTTCCTGCATTTTCTTCAGGTGCTTTATTAATCCTCTGAGCTCGTTTCCCATCTCGCCCAAGCTGTCCTCGCCCTGATTTGCCATCCTGGTGGGTGGCGTCTCCTTTGTTTGTCTTATCATGGAGGTGTGTGTTCTGTGGGTATTCAATACTGCCCATCCTTGAGCTGTACTTCCCCATCTCACTAGCAATCTGCTTGGTTTCAGGTGCATTTCCAGCTGTGTTATCCCCTGCTTTGCCTTGCTTTCCTTTCCTGGAAGCCTTGGAACCAGCTTCCACTCTGACTGCATCATCCTTGCTGTCAATTTTGCTCTCAGGTGCCTTACCCTCATTTGCCTCTTTCACTCCTTGATCACCCACTTGGTTTGATCGCTTCTGTCTCAGGGCTCCTGGCCGATAAATCTGTATTTCTGGCTTTTTTGCTTTGCGAACACGAGATGGGCCATTTTGCTCCTTCATGCTATCATTCTCTTTGGTATTTTCTGCTGTTTTTGTTGCATTACATTCTACAGCGGTAGAGCTCATTTTCTGAAAAAAAGAAAGAAGGTAACGTGTATTTAAAAAGAAGGTAATGAAAACTTTTGCAATCATTTTGAAAGTTGGATGCAAAAAGGTAAGTAAATATTTTTACATGTCTGAGGATATAATATCACTCAGTCTTTGAAGAATAGCTACAACAACACCACGTAACTTCTGTACAGGACACTACACTACATTGGTACTACTACACTGCCCTAAAAAATATTTAGCCTTTTATACCCAATGGCATCTACTCTTGCCATAACACACTGGACCCATAACCCTTGTAACAAGTGAACATGACATACAAAGTCAAGCCTGCTCTATATTGTGTGTGCTCAACAGTTCTTCACGTTTAGCCCTGCCTGTAATCAAGGCCCGGATGGCTGTAAGTCCTTTTTTTTACCATTTCTTAACCTGCTGCCGCCGGGGAAAATTAATAAAAAAGGGGGAAAATGCTGTGCTCATTTTCTATATTTTTGTGAAATGTCTCTGCACATAGATGTCTCTGCTAGTGCTTTGCCACAAAGGAGTCAATTAGTAGATCTTGTGACCGTACCTGATTTGAATTGGCGGGAAAAACATATTTTTTACTAGTGCTATCAATATCGATGGTGTTATTTTTAGTATAACCATTAAAATTACTATAATGTTATAAACATTAGTAACAGCAAAATAAGATAATGTAAAATATTTTTGTAAATCAAAGAAAAGGGAAACAGGCGAGACAGGCAGTACTCATGACTGGCTCATTGGTGACTTAGTACAAGTGTAGCCATCTATGTGTAAAACAATCAAACAAGAAACTCACAGTGGGCATAGCACGTACGTACACGTCATACCTGTCAGCAATGGGTTAAAAAATTGCATATGCCATCACTAAAATCATTGAGAGTGGGGAAAACTATATTGTTTAAAAAATTGGCATATGTGAAAACATGCATCAGCAAAAGATTATTAAAATATATAATTAATATGTATAATAATATCAAAATAACACATGAAACACAGAAACACAGAGAAGTAGGCACTGACATTTCAAAGGAAAGTTATGTGGTCAGGGCAGTACTTGATACTGCACTGTGAACATCGTGGGTGACTTAGAAAAATAGTAATAGTCATAGTAATACATATAAATGTTTATTACAGCCATACTATATGAGTGCACACAGTTTTCTCGATTTCATGCAGATAATTACATCATACAGAATGAGAATACACCATATACTTTAGAATATAATGAATGATAATCTCTTATACTTTAATCTTTACTGTATTTGTGTGTGTGTGTGTGTGTGTGTGTGTGTGTGTGTGTGTGTGTGTGTGTGTGTGTGTGTGTGTGTGTGTGTGTGTGTGTGTGTGTGTGTGTGTGTACATATCTATATAGACATCTACATCTAATACACATACATACATATATGTATTTATATATAACAAATATATGTGTATATATGTATATATGTATAATTATATATATACATATATCTATAATACATACACAAATTTATGCAAACATATAACATATATATACAAATACATATGCATATATATACTTATATATACAGTTAATTTTCCGACTATGACAATCGGGTCTTCCCTTACAATATTTATATCATCAGATTTGTTCTCGTGTGATGAGAACGAATCTGATGATAATCTCTGTCGGATTCTCCAGCCGACAATCTAGATGTGATTTGATAAGTCCCGATAGCAGGGGAGGGCATGAAGTAGATCAGGGAAATTACGGAGTAAAACAGGCTTAAATAAGCAAAATAGAGAACAGAAATGTGTAAAACAAGCACAAAAAATTGCTTAAAATCGGCAAATGAAACTCTACAGACATCGCAGCCATCTTTGAAAGTCTACTGACCGACGCGCCAATTTGTGAAAAACTCTACGGGAAACAAACCCATCATTTGGCAAAAATCTACGGGATTTCACATGATCCAGATCCCCTGTGGTAATCGTACAATGCGTCCTAACCAATAAACCAACCTAACCTAACCCTGTGGGATTTATACACTACAATCTATATATTCCCTAGAAAGGGGGCTCTGCCCCCTGGACCCCCGTGGTATTAAATACGCCTAGCCAGGGGTCTTTGCCCCCTGGACTCCCGTGGTGATATGTACGCTTATGGACCCTCGTGGTATGAAATGCGCCTAGCCAGGGGGCTACGCCCCCTGGACCCCCAGTGTTAAACCACAAACCTTTATATAACGAAAGTTCGAACTTTTCTGCGCTTCCGTCTGTGGTCATAGTTGCTTGGTTTCTAATCACTTTTTTCGGCATTTGGGGCACTTGTTGGGCTCAAATATCAGGCTTTCATTGAGAATAATGTCTATTTGTCCTGTATATCCACAATATGATTTTAAATATGACCCGGAGTCAACGCAGCACTTAAAACGAAACATTTCTCACCGGCATTTCTCACTGAATGGCCGCCGGACGACCTGTCAAATCTCCCGGTGAAGGTTATTGTACAGAATAGCGTAAATAATTACCAAAAGACGTAAAAGAAGTATAATAAAACTAGAAGAATGAATTACATACATGAATTCGAGAAAACAAGACGCTAGTAATGACAAAATAAGCCTTCTCACAAGCACGTAGCAATACATGGACTACTTGATGGATCGCAGTAATGAGTTACGCGTCACATTTGTTTTGGTTTTCGCGAGGTAAACATGGAAGGGGACTTAGAAAATGAAGGGTCAATCTTCTGTCTTCTCTGTGCTGTATCTCCCTTATTTTAGATTTGCCTTTGATGAAAAGTGTCTTAGTTTTCGTCAAGGTATCCACTCCACACACTTATTTTACTGTACTCTTGGTTGACATGCGCAGAAAGTTTACCATATATACATATAAATAATTTATATACATGCTTGATTCTCCCTCATATGGCTTAGCACCTTGAAGAGTTCAACTCGGTTTAATCTGGTTCGCTTAGGATTAGACCTAATATAGGATGAAAAATTAGATTATAATAGCATGATGTGATTATACTGAATTTGATACTTGTTTTCCTTGTAAATCACTGTTCCATCATGAGAGGGTGAAAGGTATATAATACAAATATGTAGTTATTTTCAAGGAAAATACATGTCAGATTCTTGTAAACCACATCACAATCCATCAGAAAAGTCTAACCCAAAGACGGAAACGAATATCATGAATGTTTGCTTAAATGTGCATTACCAAGTTGAATGTTGCATTCGAGATAATAAACCTCGAGATTTAACACAACGAAAACAAGAATTTTAACATTAACCCACAACACTACAGATCGCATATCAACTTCTTCAAAGTCTAAGGCTGCCATAAATTCCACTAGAGACCACTAAACCCACACTCCTCCCGCAAACCAAAACCAGCCCAAGAAACCAAGCAAAAGAAACCCAAACAGCCTTTAAATTCAACGAAAACAGGTGTCACCCGAGACCCATTTCCAAAAGCAGACTCGAATCTCACCAAGATTTTGACTTACGTGATTTAGAGCAGACAGAGCGTG
>NC_061837.1:2734903-2759903 GCF_019202785.1 Penaeus chinensis
AAGTGAAGGAAGAGAATCGGGGGCGAGGAGAGGCGATTTCAAGGTGTAATCATTAATGGAAAACAGAGAGATACAAGATAGTGCACTAGAGGACAAGAGGGACACATACGAAACACAGCAGAGGCACGCACATATGCACAGACAGGTGGACAGGAAGGAGGGATGAAAGAGAGATAGAAGATGTTCGACACACAAGGGAGAGAGTACAGTCACAGATATCAAAGAGGCATAGAGGACATATGTGACAAAGATAGAAGAAGGACACAAGAGGCACAAGAGGACGAGAGAGAGTGAACGGGGAGGACAGAGAGAGAGCAACAGAGGAGAGCCAGAGGACAGAGAGGAGAGCAAGTACACACACACAGGAGAGTCACTGAGGGGAGTGAGAGATTTGTCACGGGTGGGGGGGTGGGGACAGGAGTACAGATACAGACGACACAGACACGAGATCTAGGGAACACACATGACACCGGACACAGACAGATAGAAGAGTCAGACAGACAGAGAGAGAGTAGAAGAGAGGCAGAGAGGCAGACGAGACGAGGGAGAACAGAGATGTCACGAGACAGAAACACGAGAAGAGATAGAAGGAGAGACGTGAAGACTGAAGACAACGACGAGGAGATGATCATGGCGGCACACACATTACAGTTGAGAAACGGTGAGTGTCTGGGCGGGGGATTGGCTAGGGAGGGGTGATGGCACAATTGACACAGAGGAAGGGTACATAGCTGTAAATGGACACTTGTGATAGGCACGACACAGGGTAGCGACAAGCAGGCAATTGACAGGGAAAGGTCAGTGGACACTATACAGAGAAGGAGGACGGATCAAGAAGTAAAGGCTAGAATGAGGGGAAAGGAGTGGAAGTTGGTACAATTGGTAGGGTAGGGGCGGACAGAAGAAGGATGAGAAGAACTAGCGAAGAGACGGGATCGAACAGACACGGAGACATGGCGAGACCGATACAGAATGAGCACGGACATTAGAAGGAGGGGGAGCAGGCGATAGGGGGTTACAGGAAGGACACTCACCAGGAGCACACACAGATGACAAGGCAACATGATAGGACGTTTATACTTTTATACATGAGTGTAGAGCGGGTGGACTTATCATGAGACAGGACACGAAGGGGGGGAAGATTCAGGGACAATGGTGACAGTGTCATTTAAGAAACGACGAGAGGGTGCATGAGGGTGTGTCAGATGAAGAGGGGATAGGATTGGAAGAGGGAGGATATCAGTGTACATAAAAGTAGGAATAGTTTTGGGTTATGAACAATTTGATTTATGTAGGTAGCAAGAGGGACGGTGGCACACGGGGACGGGAGGGTGATTGGGAAAATGTGTGCAGATTTGGAGTGAGGATTAGAAGGTTTGAAGATACGGGTATATAGTCTAAGGGGCGGGGAAATCAGATGGAAAGCATACAATTTGGACACACCGTGGTGACATAATAGAGATCGTTGGACATGTGACTGAGTGAGTGCACTGATGGAGAGCTTAGCGATCTGGTAGTGACTGGGGCAGGGAATAGACAAGATTTGCACTGTCTTAGGGATGTTTGATTGAGTGTTAGGGGGGGGGATGTGGAGACTTTAGACATGGATACGAAGGGGAGTACACGAACACGGACAGCACTTGACAGTGAAGTTAGGGGTACAGAGAGTTGTATGAGTACAGTGAGATTTAATAATGAGAGGAAATCAGAAGGAGTAGTAAGGGTGACAGGGTCTCATCAAAACAAAACGGAGGGGAGACAGGCGTGGACAGAGGAGCGGAGGCAGGGTTATATTACACTATGATTGGTATGGGGGGGGGGGGGAGGGGGGAGAGGGGGGGGGGGGGGGAGGGCGTAGGGGGGGGGACAGGGGGGTGAGGACTAGATGAGGGATAGGGGACACAGAAGGGAGTGAGAGAAGAGGGCATGCTAGTGAGAGGCATGTGGTGGAGGACACTAGGACATGAGTGGGACACATATTTAACGGGAGATGACAGTATTGGAGACATGTGAGTTGAGTCATGACAGGCGAGGTGGTACATTTATAACATTTAGGGGGTGAAGACATACAGACTGATTGAGAGATTCACACACAATTGTTTTTGCAGTCAGGTCACGTGGATAGTAGACTTACAGGGCGATATCACGCGGAGAAGTGGGGATGTTATAGGGAGATTGGCACAGATTGGATTAGGAGAGATTAAGATGGGGAGTGGGGTGGCGGGATAGATGCAGTTGACATAGGGAGTGGGTGGTGCGGGGGGAGGTGGTGTGGGTGGATACTGGGGTCGGGCGAGAATTGGCGGGTGAACGGGGGATTGTCATGTGGCAGATGATAGATGGGTTAGTGGGTGGGGGTTGGTGTGATATACTGGGGGATCACTGGCGGATGATTAGCATACAGTGGACGGGGGGAAGGGTTGTGACATATTACGGATTTATTATGAGGGTCTTGGGGTGGGAGTGTTGTGTGGGAGCTTGTGCGTAGTTGAGGACATGTTTGGTTGGGTGTGGGACGAATTTGGTGTATTGTTTATGATGTTACAGAGAAGATGCGTTGGGGTCATGACTTGTAAGGGGATTGCGGGACTGCTGAGCAGACACGAGACTTGAAGAGTGTTTTTGGATGGTTTGGAGTAGGTGTATTTGATATATCGTCTTGGTTTCTTGGGTATTGAGTGAGTTACGTATTATCTATTTTTGGGGTGAGGGATGTGAGTTGGATGCGTGGTGGAGTGTGTAAGGAGTTTGATTGTTGTTGGAGAAGGTATTAAGGACACGAGTGTCACATGTCTGAGAGACTATAGGGCACAGTGCGACACTGGTAGAGACATCTCTAAGACATTCTGTCTACTACACATTATATACTTGTCTACACATCGAGTTGTACAACGTATTATCTCCTACAGAGTCAGTTGATCTCATGCTACATTTATCTAGGATTTGTGGATGGCAGAGGATTGCAACTCACAGCTTCTATCACAGGAGACTTCTGTGTAAGGGACAGAAGTATATGGAGATAGGACTCTAGATATCACAGGGGTGGGACGTGTTTGTAGATTGGTTGTTGAGGTGTGATACATCTGAAGTGACAGAGTGGTGATGGAGTCATTAGACGATGTACTATGTGCAGCACTTGACAGTAGGCACAGTAATATGGAACTTGTGATGTGTGTGGCGGGGGAGGCACAGATGTGCACAAAAGCGTGGGGTATGTACTCTCGTGTCAGAGGGGGAGATGTGTAGACAAGAGACGTTGAGTGAGATCACACTGATTATTATCGAGGGTATGTAGATGTGAGGTAGGTACATGCGTGAGACACATATTAGTGTGGCGACACTTAAGGACTTTGAGGGTAGATTGAGGGGTTGGGGGGAGTGTGGGGATTATGGTGGTTGTGTGGGTATGGGTATTTGATGTTGTAATATGGGAGGTTAAGGCACAAGAGGAAATCTCTACTTCTCGAAGGTAGATTTGTGGGTGGGTAGAGTCAGGCTCTTATGATCATTAGAGATACACGATTGATGATGGTGAGGTAGCAGTGTCAAGTTGTACCTGTAAACATTTTGATGGCTCGTACATTCAATCCTTTATACACATACTAGAGTAGTTAGTTCACGACATTGTAGATGAGAGGAACACTCTTTGTGGCAGATTATAAGTGATAGACGCACAAGGACGTAAGAACAACTATTCGCGGACATGACTGTTTGTCACCACAGGATGGTACAGTTTATGATCATGGGGATAAGAAACTTGGCATGGAACACTGGACGTTTGTAGGAGTATTAGAGTTGTTCATGGAGGAGTGGAGAGAAACAAGTTGATAAGGGTGGCACGTATAGTCTGGGGAGGCGAGCCGAAGAGTGTGGAAAAACGAGGATATATTAGGTGGAATGTTAGAAATCACCAAGACAAAGAGAGTTGAGAGTGACAGCAACTATCATACATGAGGGTTCCTTGGAGTGTGGGATGGTAGTAGTTGTGAATAGATTCCGAGAGTGAGGAGATACTGAAATTTAGAACATGCACTAGTATACGGACATAAAGTATACGCGAGATAACTCTCAATTGTGACAAGGTTCGTGGCGTGAGTGGAGGATGGTTATGTTAGGTGGACTCTCTTATGTAGTGGATTGATAGTGAGTTTATGGGGGGAGGAGGAGATGTTTTACAAAGTAAATCATTAATAGAGAAAAGGAATGAGTGCGAACAGTACAAATAGACGTATCTCCAAAACAGGATACTACGAGGATCTAAAGCGTTAGATACAGAGCTACACTCACGTCACACTTCATGAGATACTGTACATGTGGTCAGTTCTTTATGTATTAGATATACATTGTAGTGTGTTGTATGAGGGAGGTGGTATTAGTGAGGGAGAGTTAGTCTGATCTTAGTATATGGGAGGGATAGTTTATGAGGATGAGATGATAGACACTTGGAGAGATGATATGGAGGGAGCGGAATAAGATGCACACACATAATACGTCGAATAAGATTGACATGATTGATGGAGGAAGAGTAGAAGTGAGGTAGCGCAGAGAGGAGATATTCGAGATGGAATAGTTGTTGGGTATCTGTAGATAGGGGTACATGATTCATCTGAGGGTGTTGTCTGTTAAAGTTTGGTCTATATTGATTGTGTTGTAAGACAAGACGTGAGATATAACTTCTGTGTAGAGCTCATCAGTGAAAGTCTAACAACATGATATTACTGTCTAACAAGGAAATTAACATTATAATCTAGTCAGCATTAGGAGAGGGTTGTTGAAGTGACATATCGGAAGCGATATATCTATGAGTGAGCGGATTATGATAGCTAGGGGGGGGAGGAGCATACGATGACTCGCGACACGTAGAGTCTATATGGGGGGTGTGGATGAGTATAGAGGGTAGAGGGGGGACTATTCTCTCTAGGCAAGCATTCATCGATCAATGATCTCTTGGATACGAGGAAGTGACAGAGACTCTTCGACATTCAAGTGATGATGGACAATATTATAGCATGTACTCTATAGGTAGATAGAGCAGTCGGCTGTGTTGATTGAGCGGAAGTAGGGGTTATATCATGGAGGATATGTACAGCATGTGAGAGGGCTATGTAGAGGAGCATAGGTCATACTATGACATGATCAGTGGTGTGAGTTTGAGGGATTAGTTCTATCTGTGTGTCTCTAGGAGAGGAGAGGATCTGATCACACACAGCATGAGTCTGTCTGATGACCATAGGGGTGTGACAACAGGTTAGGACTAGAAGAAATGATTAAGAGAGAACACGGGACTCAGAACTATCACTCGACACGAGCAGTAACACAAATACAGAGGTGAAGGGGTGATATATCAGGAGCGGGGGAGATGTGGGACACCACAGTGGAGGTGAGTTCAAGGTAGTTAAGATGCGCTGTTACAGGTTGGTCTCCTCTGGTTGAGTATTGAGAGAGAGATAGAGGTGGAGCAAACTATGAGACGAAACACACACACAACTTTGCAGAGAGAGAGAGAAGAAGAAAGAGATTGAGTCAGGTACTATAGAGCACAGTCAACATAAGAGAGAGTGACAGATAGCGATTACATGAGACAAGTAGGAGTGACAGAGAGAGAAGATGAGGTGGGGGATAAGGTGCAAGAGATGTTTCACACTAGCGGAATTAGGGACACGGAGACTGGGTGACACAGACTGGACAGAGGGGGGGGGGGGGGAAACAGAGCGGGAGAGGTGTTAAGAGATTACATTCGAGAGGGACAGCAAAGATACAATGACGTAGACAGACTGGTTATAATGGTGGAGTTGATTAGTATAAGTGAGACAGGAATAGTTATTTAGGACAAAACTAGGAATTGAGAGGGTATTTGATCGATAGACTCTGAGTGAGAGGAGCTTTTACGGACTGGTTGGATTATAGAACGAACAGCAAGGGAGAGTGATAGCATTATTTATAGGACACGATGGTGGTGAGTAGATAAGAGGTCGACTTACGTCGAACATGTTCATGTGTATGAGTGTTTTTTTTCTCTTGTTGTGTGGTGAGAGGGGCAGAACAGGCTAGAGGGGTGTACGACAACAGAAGGTCACAGCCAGGCTAGGGGAGGAGTGGTCACTAGAACATGAATGAGAACGAGACATGAGTGAGGAAGGGGCACTTTGAAAAGGAGGGGAGACACAGTGGCTTGCATCTTGGGTAGAGACGAGCGCACAGGAGAGGACACGGGTCGGAGGAGAGCGACAGGGATAGACAGGGTGAGTTTTGTTGTTTGAAAGTAGGAGATAGGAAGGGAAGTTGTTGGGTGTGTGAGTACATAATAGGGTATTAGGGGAAGTGGGATTTCTAACATGTTGAGATGATTGAGGAGAGATTAGGAGTCTTCTTGAGAAAGGAGATTATACATGAAGACTAACAGGGAGAGAGAGTGAGAAGGGAGAGTGAGAGTCATGAGATAGAGAGAGAGAGATAAACGTGATGAGGGAGAGAGAGAGAAGGGAGAGAGAGAAAGAGCAGATATGAGTTGAGAGAGATTGATGATATTAGTTTTCAATGAATCGAGGGATAAGGGTGAATATAGGTAAGACTGGTCATGATATTGCGTTGATTCGACAATACTACTACACGAGGATGACTAGTGTTACACTCTAGAGGCGTCACAGAGTATTGATAGATATAGACTTGGAGAGGAGACACTACAGAGTACTTCAGGGGAGGATACACACAGTGGATTCTAGACACTTACACAGAATAGAAGAGAATCAGTAGAGGGCATGGACAGGGAGTAGAGGACGATCTCACGGGGATACAACTCCATGTTGATGATACGTGGGACAGCATCGGACAGGTGTAAAGATTGACAGCACAGCAGGTGGAGGGATTCGGTACAAGGTGTGATCACATTATGTACAGACAAACAAACTGGAGAGGGAGGATGGCACGGAGTGAACGATTTTGTACTGTTATGTTTGATAGGCAGTGTACCTTTGACACGGGGGAACAGATGGGGCATGTGAGAGATCGTCATCTGATTCACAGTTACAGTAGCAGGCAGTATTATGTGAGACAATGTGATTTAGTCTTATGATGAGATGTGAGGGTTGTGACATCAGGTATTTGTTGTCTACACATAACAGACGATGCACATAACATGAAGTCGACAAACCACGGATATACACAAGACAATTGACTAGATGCTAACGGCACTGTCATAGTGCGATACATAGGGGGATTGAGTGTAGATATGATGGAGGGGTAAATTGCAATAAGGTGGGTGGTGAGACACAGAGACACATAGTGACAGAGACGGGTGATGTCTTGTTTTGGTAGAGGTATTTACGTTGATGCAGTATACGGGTTTTACTATGGACACTTGAGGGGTCATACATTGTAACACAGTTATAGGCTGTAGTTTTTGTGCATATTGATGGGTGTGGTATAGATAGCATAAGATTATGTGGAATTTTATGAGAGTGTATTTAGGTGGACTAGGATTAGAGAAGACTATTACAGGGGGATCGTTGGAACATGGATGATGGGAAACGAGACACATTTCAGTGACACATAATGATTGATATGTGGGGGGGTGAGAGTGACACAGAACACGACGTACACTGGTTTAGTGTGGGGCTACGGTGTGCGAGCTGTAGCAGAGTGACATCATTTCAGTCAGGAAGAGTGGCGACATGCATTGATACAACAGCAGACACCAGAACAGGACGAGCGGTATGGGAGAGAACTGGAAAAGTGAGAGACACAGTGGGGTAGGGAGAGTGACGGGTTGGGAGGGGGAGTGCGGAGAGGGCACAGGGTCGGGACACGGCGTGTAGAGCGGTAGGGGGTGGGTGAGCTAGAGTGAGACGGACATGGAGGACAGGGTGTCAGTGCGGGTGACATGGGGATTATTGGAAAGGGGGGTTGGAGGGTAGCACAGGGGGTGTGTGAATGTTCACATTTTTACACTTTTTTTTGGGAGGAATTTTTAGTGAGACACTGACACACATTGAGCGGACAGAACATACGAAGGGGGGTGATGGTAGAGGACGGAGGGAGAAGAGGTGAGGTGGATTGAGGGAGGGGGGTTATTGATATCATGAGGGACTAACTATGTGGAGAGGGCAGAGAACGGACTACTAGATAGACATAGTGATAGAAGTCTACGGTGCAGGTATGTTGTTATGAGAGACTTGGGGTATATATGTTATTGGAGAACAGTCATAAGAGAGTCACACGGGGTAAGGGGGTAGGTGAGGTCACGGATCATGCTGAGGTACAGAAGGTGATCAGTATCAGGGGCAGGGAGCAACAGGCTGTACGAGATATAGAGGATCTGCAGATATACCACTTATCGCACATCTGAGACACACATGGGACACACATGAGTGCGGGGGTCATCTAGGAGAAGAGTGAAGAGAGAGAGTAGCACTATGTAGGACAGGTAAGGCTTTACAGGGGTCCACACAGACAGTACACAGAGGAGTACAGGGGACATTATGACATAGACACTATGATGTGTACACACGGGAGATAGCACATTCTATAGGACAGTTAGAGACGCTCATACAGTTCAGAGTAGAGCACTGAGAGAGGGAGCAGGTGCACACATAAAGCAGTGATATTGGAAGATGAGTAGTGTGGGATCAGTGACACTTGATACACACACATGTAATGACACAAGTTATGGGACATGGCTGACATGGTGAGTTTACAATGTTACTTTTTATTTGTTGGGGTTTTTTGTATTTTGTGAGTTGAGGGTAAGGAATGAACTACAAGGGTGGGGGGATGATGGATTGAGTGACACTATTAGGGGGACTGGCGTGAGTGGTGTGAGGGGGGGATTCAGTCAAGTACAAGAATTGTGATGAACTGTGTAGACGGGGTCAGTGAGTGACAGATCTGGGTAGGACAGTATTGGGGGAGTTGATGGGATGAAGAGAGACCATACGGTAGGGGATGTACATTAGCAGCAACAGTGAATATAAAGTGAGCGTAGACGTGGTAGAGAGGACGATAGAGAGGAACAGGAGGAGGGTGAGGGGAAAAAGAAGGGGGAGGAAGAAGTGGGACGGAGGTGGGCGGTGCTGAGGGGAAGAGGGGGACAGCAGACATAGATAGGACGAGTACTATGCACTGGTGACGGAGGTAACATCACAGGCAGTTGGGGCGAATGGACACACAGACAGACATAGAAGGGATTGTTGGGACATATTTTGACAGAGAAGACAAAGGGATGGTTTGGCACTACGTGCGGGCAGATGTAGAGAGAGAGGCACATATTGGGGGTGTTATTTGTTCGTAGGGCACAGGCGAACATGACAATGAGAGCGGAGTCTGTAGGAGCAGCGGACTGAGCAGATTAAGGAGGAAGTGCATGTAGACTATATAGTACATCACGAATAAGATCAAGATGAATATTTAAAGTTAGTATCTGGGGGAGCTGAGAGCACGATCATGACGACAGGAGGATAGGGCGGTATTGTCTTGAGACGTTGTGCATAGACACATGATGGCAAGGAAGGTGAGAGTTGAGTATGGGGGGGAGGATGTGTTGATTACGCAGTAGCAGACGGACACAGGGAGTTAACACGCACACGGGTGTTGTAATGTTGTCAGACAAATAGAGACAATACTAAATTTTAGAAAGAAGGAGAGCAGACAAGACGACAGGACAGGGAAAGGTAGGTACTGAGGATGTAGAGACTTGTACGTCATAGGATACACATGAGATCACATATATACAGCAGGGAGTGCGGACAGGGGTGAGGTGTACAATAGGAGTGAGTGAGACGCCAGGGGAATAGTAGAGGTGTAGTGGGAGTAGGGTGGAGCTGACTCAGCACAGGGTTCTAAACAAGGACAATATGGACGAGTTCAGATTTAAAATGGGAACACACCAAAAAATAAGTGGAAATTAAAAAGTGCACGAATGAAACAAAAAGAAACACAAGAAAGATATGAGAGTAGAGACAGAACACTGGGGATTCTAAGAGAGAGCGTGACAGGGAGCACAGTGAGGGTCTGGATTTACGACACGTTGTGAGATGAGACGGATTTGTGTATTACACGAGGAAAATAAAAAGGAAGACACATAGCGAGCGACGAAGCGCCAGACACAGACACAGAAAGACAGCACAAGAGATACAACACACATAGGAGAGTGGAATCACACGTCGGGTGATAGGTATCAGCGTGAAGAAGTGTGGAGATGAACATGTGGGAAACAAAGATAATGATAGAAAGTAGACAGGACTAGTTGTGTAATTAAGACAAGAACAAAAAAAAAACAAGAAAGGAGGTAGGGAGGTGGCACATTACGAATTGAGGGAGATAACACACAGGGATGGGGTGGGAGAGAAGAGGATGGCAATTAAAGTGTTATGGAGAGAGTAGGGTTAATGAGACACACGGGTAAGACAAGAATGAAGACGCGTGGAGGACAGCACACAGACACATGACAACAATAAGAGACATAGAGGCTACACATCATGGAGTCTCGGAGTGAGAGTGCAGAGGTGCGGTGCAGTGTGCGAGGGGGGAGGGGTGTTGTAGGATGGAACAGGGGGGGTGACAAGATACTGTCGTGGATTTCAGGTCTAGAGAGGGTCGATAGTAGAGAGAGAGAGACAGCTAAGTAGGGGGGACTATAGGGCGAGGGGGGGGGGTCGGTGATGATAGGAGGGGGACATAAGGTTAGTCAGGGTGCACAGAAGTAAGAGAGAAGTGAGAGGACTGTTGGGTTTTTGGGAGACTTAGGAGGGAGGAGGGGGGGGAGGTGTTATACTAGGAGAAACAGAGATGTTGGCACAGGAGACGGGACAAGACATGACTATGGAGGACAGGCATGTGAGGGAAGAGTGGGGGTGTGGGGGACACAGTGACAGTGATCAGTGGAGACGGGTTTGATATTTTGTATGTATGTGGACACAAAGACATGCGTGAGGAGTATTGAGAAACTGTGGTAAGAGGTATGACTTTGAGTATTATGGTTGATTTTCTGACATGAGACAGAAGGCAGATGAGAGAGACTGCAGGATATCATGAAGGAGACGTACTGTGAGAGTTGAGTGTTTGAGATAGTCGACAACTGGATAATAAACCAACATGACATGAGGAGCAGGAGCACTGATTTGTGGAACGTGTACTTAGATGAGGAGTACAGATAAGAAGAGGGACAAAGAAACAAGGGACACAACTATCCAGATAAGGGGTGGAGGAGGAGGAGTGTGAAGACAAGGAATGCAGACAAACAGGATATACACACACGAACCTATCGAGGGCAGTGTGAGGTAACACCAGTCAAAGGAGCACATGTACTTAGAGAGAACGGGGAGCAGAGCACAGAGGGGTTTGTGGGGGAGGAATGTTGGTATTGGGAATTATCAGAGTATCAGTAAGCAGAAAGCAATAGAGTGGATATGGAACACATACGTGTAGTGAGATAGTGAGACACAAGGGAGCATAGACAGAGGACTTGGACATAGAGAGGAGTACAGGGCAACACAGAGCGGACGTCTGTGAAGAGTAGATGATATGATGGAGAGAAAGATCGAGGGTGGTAGTTGTTGTCAAGGGAAAGAGGTGTAGAGGGGCACACAGGAGACACGGAGGGCACAATGCAGAGAGGGACTGCGACGAACAATAGACATTAGCGACACAGGGAGAGGTTGAGACACACGCATTGGATAGATGAGCAATAAGTGAGATAGATTGACTAGACTAAAGACAACAGAAGAACAGGAAAATGACGGGTTTAGGGGGGGGGGTATGTATCAGAGGTGGCAGACAGGGTAAGAGAGAAGGACACGACAGCGGGATATGTTCGACATTGACAGAAGTATCGAAGAGGGGATGGAGAGGGTGGAAAAAACAAAAGAAAACATGAAAATATGAGAACGTAAAGCGGCAGCGTGCAAGGCAGCACAGAGGTAACTAAGTATAATTAGATTTGTAGACGAACACAAGGGACTGGACATCATGCATGCTGGTGAGTACAGTGTGGGGAGCTAGAGACGTAGGAGATATGGGAGGGACAGGACATGGAGCGACAATGAGGGGGGTGGTGAGACACGTCACAGACGGAGCACACACTGACACGAGTAGAGAGGCGCAGAATCAGAGAATCAGGCGGACAGTGGAAGTGCAGTGTAAGATAAGTGTGACAGAGTTTTCATGGGGGGGGGGGAGGGGGGGGGGGGGGGGTGTCACGTAGGGAGTGGACGGAATTGTATATGGTCATACACAGGGACGTGGAGATGGCAGGTGTGGCGTGGGGGTGAGCAACGGGGACGGTGGGGGGAGGAGGGGGGGGAGGGGATAGCGTGGCAGGGGAGGGGGAGAGACAGACTGCATGTGTGAGTGTATGAGCTTTTAAGTATAGGGTCGACGAGTGTGCTGGGTAGACAGCAGGACGAGCGGAGACATTACACCAGGAACTGTGTGTTCAGTGTGTTGTGTCGAGTAGGCATGAGTTGGGACGGGGGGGGGGTACGAGGGGGGGGTAGGGCTGGGCGAGTGGATACAGGGTCATGTGGTGTGGGGGGGGGAGGGGAGGACGGGGTGACAGGTACGTGGAGGGGGGAACGAAGTGCGTGCGGTGCGATGGATGTAGTTTGCAGTGCGGAGGTGATGACAGGTGGAGAGACGGTTGAGTAACAGCGGTGAGGGTAGGGAGGGAGAGTACGGTGCATGTAGTAAGGTGCGAGTATAGGTGGGCGGAGGGGGGTGGCGTTGGGGGGGGACACGTGGGGGTGTATGTGACTAGATGTGGAAGACAAAAGACAGAGACTGTATGAAGAAGACTGAGATCGACAGAGTGTAGAAGATGTAGACTGTAGTAGACTAGATGTGAGTGTAGATATTATCTAGGGAGAGACGGAGTCATGAGTCAGGGGGCAGTAAGGAGGGGGAGGAGGTGCAGTACACTGTGTCTGATGTGAGTGTGCAGTGTGGTAGTTTGTTGTGGGGGGGGGGGGTACAGCACAGCACGGGGTAGCAGTAAGGGAGAGGACGATGTGCAAGAGGTAAGGAGATAGACGGATGGCGGCAGAATACTCTAGATGAGGCAGACGAGAGAGATATGGGGGGAGGGGAGACGTGGGGGTGAGTGAGTGAGGAGGGTGTTGAGAGGTAGTGGGCAGGGGGGGGGGGGGAGAGGGGTAGGGAGATGACGTCAGGGAGTGCAGCGGGTACCGAGTAGCAACAGTGATGTTGCGGTGTACAGTAGTGACGAGACTGGTTAGGACAGACACAGGGTGGGGGACGTGAGTGGGCGATCGGGAGAGAGAGAGAGAAAGGGAGAGGAAGGGCAAGGTGACTAGATGTATACGTAGGGTGCGCGACAGGTACATGGACACACACGTTGGATGTTGATTGAGGAGACACAGCAAGAATGAATTCAGAGCATGATATTGCTGACAGATAGTTGCAGGAAAGAGTGTTAACTGTGATTGACAGGTCGGACAGTGTCGATGACAGAGGGAGGACACAGGAGTATGAATGACGACAAGAGTAAGCGTCGTCATGAGAGTATATGACGAGAAGTCTGTCACAGGGACTGGAACTACAGACGGATGCAGTGCATCAGATACATCAAAAGAACTACAGAAAAGGATGGAGGATGAGAGGGAGAGGCAGTATGTAGTTCACTATAACAGGTACAGGACAACAGAGCAGATATAGACAGACAAGAGAGGTTAGCGACAGAAAATACTAAAGGAGGGGCAACTGTATGACATGTGAGTATGACACGAACTTAAGAGGGGGGGTACGAGTTGGGTGATACAGAGCATACCATGAACAAAACGAGATTGTAGGACGAGAGTTGTGCATCATGATAGACACAGGACACAAGGGGGAGGCGGTGTAAATGTGGATGGGGGTGACTTACGTATGGAGTCGTGAGGGATGAGTTACAAGACAGAGTCACGGACAGGACACACAGCAAGTAAGAAGAGAGAGTGGAGAGTGAGGAAGGAGAGACGACGTACGTGACTAGAGACTCAACATGGCACAGTGCAGTGCGTGCGGGTGGAGCACTAGGAAGTGTGTGTTTCCTGAGGGAGCAAGAGGAAGATTGTGATGTACACGTAGCGTGGCAGGGTCTCACACATAGTTTTGATTGTGAGACATTAGAGTGAAGGGCTATAACGGAGGTACAGCTATGTTGATCACTTAGAGGAGGGATATACAACATGTTTTGTTTTTACTGATGATGTGACACTATCTTTTGGTTGTTAAAGGTAGAATGATACATTGGGGACTGTAGGTGGAGACAGAGCGAGACAGGTATTACACATCGGAAGTAGGCGGGGGTGAGGGGATTCAGAGTAGTTGTTAGACATACGAACGGAACATGAGCGTATAAGACTTAGCAGGACAGTGCGGAGGGACACGGCCATGAGACCACGAGGGGAGACTATCACAAGAGAAGGCAAGGGTAATGGAGACAGTGAGGCTGGAGGGGAAGGATATGTATGGAGGGGGAGGGCGGGATGGTGCACAGTGAAGGCGGAGAGGGCATGGAGCGGTGGTGAGTTCGATGCGCAGTGTAGGTGAAGGGAGGAGGGAAGACAGAAAAACACACACTAGACTGTTTGGACAAGTTTGAGTTGGGACAACACAGCATGCGGACACGTGATGTGGCATCAACTGTAAATGAGAACGACGGATAGACTTTTGTGTTATGGGAGGTAGTGGTTTTTTTTTGGAGTATCATTGGGTAGAATACTATGAGATAGAGCAGTAGTGGGTCACAGGAGTTACGTATATATAGTAATGCGTGACACAGATCATGTTGCACTGACTCAGAGGGATGATGGGATCACACGAATGGGGGTGAGGAGCACTGATACACAGAGCTCGTTGAGTCCTAGGACAGAGTACAGGGAGAGCATGCGTGGGGAGATCTAGGGTCTTGTAGTAAGTACATTAAAAATATCATGAGCAGGGTAGTGTATCAGTCATGAACATGTGTACAGGGGGGGACTGTTATGTTTTTTTTTAGAGCACAGATGGACAAGGGCAGTCTCTTGGTAGCAGGAGATGATGATAGATATTATAACGGACTATATGAGGTGCCGAGTACAGGAAATAGGGAGTAGAAACATGAGTTAGAGAGTAGAGGTAGGAGGTTATGGATTTCTATGACAGACAAAACTGGGAGTGCGACTGAGTGGAGAGGATGTCACATTGTGTGCTTTTTGTATTAGTTATGAATGATGGAAATGTTCTCTGAACATAGGAGCACATTGAACACGATTGAGTAAGATAGATAGTTTGCAAGTGCGTGCAGGATTTAAGAGATGGAGTAAAGTTGTAGGTACAGTACATGGGGATCAGATTAAGAAGACAAGGTTTGCACGTTATAGCACAGACTTGGTACGATGCGACATCTGCGTGTAACACGGTGTCAAACACGAAACACAACATAAGGAAGGACAAAGACAGTCGAGTAGAGCTGTTTTGCCAGGAGGTTATGTTTTTGGTATTACACGGATGGGCTTTGTAGGGTCACAAGAGACGTCGTACAACGTGACGAAAGTCGAGACGTGGGTATGCGTGATATCGGGCGGCACATTATCACACAGGTGTCTAGATGTACTAGACTGATGTGAGACGAGACATACACAGTGAGTGATTTAGTTCGATAGTAGTTAAGATTTATGGGCAGACGATGAGGTGACTCATACACAGGACAGGGACAAGACAGAGATAAGGTGGTGGGAGACGAAGGACAGGTAGGTATGAGCAGAGTTTTGACACATGGACAATCAGTTTGTTGGAGTGTTAGCAGGCACTGGGCGGAGGTGAGGGACAGGAGGGATCAACAACAGGACAGAAGAGGTGGATTAGAGACAAAAGAACTACGTGACAGAGCGCAGGAGAGGCTTGACACAGGGGGTGTTTGACGAAGACACAGGGTTTCACAAGTACAGAGGCAGTGGAGGACACAGTACATTTTACAGCACAGACAGACTAGTTAGGCACGGTGGACACGGAGTGAGCGGTGTCTGTGCGGAGCTCAGATCAGGAGTGAGATCGAGGTGTAAGTAACACAGATTCTACAAGAACTGAGAGCGGCGGCTGGAACGGACACAATCAGGTATAGATAAACACAAATGAAGGGTTGATTAGGAATTGTTCATAATACACAGGTGGGAGTCAACAGTCGAGCAGTGTTGGTGATGATGGAGGGACAGAGATGGTACACACGACAGTGACATGACACGACATACAGAGACAGCACATAAGGATTAAGAACTAAAAGACACAAGAGGGGATATAGAAAAGTGGCTAAAGTGTATAGAGAGAAGATGACTGATACAGGTATTACATAAATGAGAGGACAGGATATAGATAGAATGACACATGGGAGAGTTGCACAGTGACATACATGACTACACAGAGAACAACAATAGGTATGAAGTAGGTAGTGTCAGGTCAGTAGGAGGGTGTGAGTGACTGGCATCAGTTTGTAGTCACATCACAGACTAGACAGGGAGGAGTAGAGTAATAATTGTATAGATTGTATTAAGATGTTGGTTTGTGTTGGATGTGTATATTTGCACATGTATGTTGGTGAGGTGTCATTATTGTTGAGGTATTTAGTGAGTTAGGTGCTGAGACTAGATTTGATAATTGAGTGGATAATGTTGGAGTATCAGGGTACAAGATGGGATACTAAATAGTCAGGTAGTAGTGTCATAATAGGGTTGGATATATTTGTGTCAAGCCACAGGAGATGACGTCACTGTGAGGAGAGTGGATCGTACGAGGTCAGGGAGTATAGAAGTGGACGATCACGGCATCAGGGTGAGATACAGGGCACAGACTACATCAGGATTTGAGAGTGCAGTGAGGAGGGTTGAGTTGATAAGCATTGACTGGCACAACTTGGGTGGGTGGGGGTATAGAGCACTATATAGGGACAGGAGAGTACACTAAAATGGAGGGGGATGTTACTAGAGATTGATTGTGTGTAGGATTGTGGGGGTAATGGGGAGTGACGTGAGCTGACAAGTGTTGACTGACTGTAAGTACTACACTGAGGTCACAGTAGGACAGGGGATGGTCACAGGGCACAGAGGGGTAGGAGATGTTGGGACGGAACTACAGAAGTCTATCAGGAGTGTACACAGTTAGAGAGAAGTTAGGCAAAGACGGACGTCACTCTTTAGTGGTGACAGGACAGGACAGAGGACACGTGGTACTGACGGTAGACTTCCGAGGAGAGAGGCAACGGTGAGAGGACATATACATCAAGTGTTTGGTTCGAGGTTAAAAACAACACAAGAGTTAGTGAACAAAAGGGGAGGGATATATATAATAGATCTGAGATAGGATGATCAGAAGTGAGAACTAGTTTTGGAATTGATAGCGCAGTGTGGAGTAGGTAACACAGTATGGAGACAGACAGGACAGGATTATCTAAGTAGGACAGTAGGTGAGACATGGTGACTTAATAGAGGGATCATATGAGGAGACAGACACACATGTATGGTCTGGTGGGTGACAGCGTGGTGAGTGCATGTCAGGCAAGCAAGACGCAGGTGTGGAGGTGGGTTAGCAATTTGAGGGGGTGTTGTTGAGAGGGAGAGGTAGTGTGCTGATGAACATATGGGTCTGAGACGGGGGGTATGACGTTTTGTAGCGGCGACATGGCACACTTGGGTATGACAGGATGAGGGACAACTGGGGAGGGCAGTGGCATTTTGGGTTGGACACTGGGACACATGGGGAGATTACAATAGAAATAGAGTGGGACTAGGGAGTATTCATAGGTGCAGGAACAGGTTGATTGTAATACACTGGTATGAGGAGGCACAGACATATCGATGAGTGTGGACTGAAGGTCAGACACAGTGGTAGGATGGTTTGTTAGATTGTGACGTGAAGAAGGACACAGGGTAGACAGTGTTTGGTGTGGACATGTGACATGGACAGAAATGAGAGACCAGGGCACAGGGAATGAGTATAGAAACAGTTGGTGTTGGGTGGACTAACTATCTTGAAGAGATGTAGGAAGTAAAGATTAGATGGGAGGAGACGAAGATAGGGCATAGAGGGGGGGTGACAGGAGATTGAGCAGACGGATACAGGGGATGGGGAAAGAGACGCAAGAAAGGGGAACAGGAGAGGAGAGGAACACAAGGATATACGGAGAGACGAAAAGATATAAGAAGTGTGAGACGTGATATGGACACACAGAGTCATATCAGACGAATGAAGGAGTAATATAGACTAGTCACACGGACGGAGATGACTTGAGCACACATGACAGCTAGGAGTTATGGGAGCGGTTCTGTTCAGACATCAGACACATGGGGTGTAAGACACAGACACACTGATATAGGAACACAAAAAAGAACTCAACCGAGAGACAGACAGAGGGGAGAGGGGACGACGAACATATATGAGGGAGGGAGGTGACGGGAAGGATGATAGGAGAAGAGGAGGGGGGTGTGGGGCACAATGGGACACGACAAAGTGAGGAAGGGGGGGGGGAGGCGGGGGTGAGGAAGCGAACATAAGAGTAAGGATGGAAGAATAAAGAGAGAAAGACACAAACTGAGAGGAAGAGAGGGACAAGAGGAGAGGAGTTAGCAAGGGCACACATTACTAGAGGAGTACGACTTGATACTGAAAGCAAGAGGATGTACACAGGTCGAGTACTTGTAACGAAGGATTACACGAGGAATACAGCAACGTGAAGATGAAGTAAAGAAGGGTTAGGAGGGGGACAGACACATGGATAGAGGGATGTGCGGGGGAAGAGAGACGTACAGGCACAGAGAATGAGGAACGAAGACAAGGGATCGTAAAGGAGATAGGATAGGTCCTACAGAAATGGAGGACTGAGGAGGCAACAGGGAGACTGAGTGAGGGGAGATATAGCAAAAAAGTGGTTAGCACAAGAGGAATATAACTAGGGTGTGTGTGGTTGATTATGGTCAGTGTGCGATTTCTGAGTACTGTATGTAGTTAGTGTGTGTGTGGTTAAGAGTTTCTGGGGAGCGTGAGTGACGGTAGTGTTTTTGTTTACACATTGCGTCAGCGACGAGAGAGGAGGTGAGGTTTGACATGTATAGACAGAATCTTGATATGGAGTGGGACGTAACACACACAAGTAACAGAAAATCTTACATGATTCTCAGAGAACACTACTAAATTTTTCACTTTTGTCACACAGGGGAGGGGAGGTGGAGGGGGGATCAGTATGGTACTGTGACGGGAGTATCTAGATGGTTATGCGCACAAAGAGTCATGTCTGACTATAATAGCATGTGAATGATTGTGATGGATATTCACATGAATCTGTGATATGTATCGTTATATAGTTTTCTTGTGGTGACATTGGGACAGGAACACTGTTGTGGAACAATCTGACTTGATAAGTGGTGGGGAGACAGACGAGGACATTGCGAGGATGGAAGGGAGGAAACGATCTTTGAGACATACAGGAAGTCTAGAGGAGATGGTGACGTGGGACATGATGGAGAGTAAAGCGATTAAATTGACGGTGTGACAAGGAGTCTAGGAGACATCACATGTTAGAGGCACGGATGGAGTAGGGTAACGGTGAGAAGGAATAGGGAGACAACATAGAGGTACGAGATGTGTATGTTGTCATCAATTATATGACAATTCCACGTGCACTGAGGGTGTATTCAGCACACGAGAATGGTAGGGGGACACAGGGTAGACTTTGGAGATGTCACAGAGGGACATGGAGGAGGTCGACATGTCACGGATGGTGAAACATGTACACGCATTCACTTAGGAACAAGAGTACTGGATTTGGGGGAGGTGGGTGTGTGATGGTGTCTGTACTAGCGGAGAAGGGATGGATGTAAATGTGAAACATTGAGGATAAAGTATGATAGGGGTGGTTCTGAGTTGAGATATGGACACATGTAGACATACAGTACTTGGTAGATTTAACATGTGTAGAAGGATGTGTGGTGGAAGGGTATGACTCTTGAGGAGAGAGAAGATTGTGGACTACAGCGGTTTTAAAGGTACTGGTGAAGGGATATGGTCTTAAGATCGAGTTTAGTGTGTGACTGGTTGTGACTTCACGGCTGGGTGTTAGGACAATGTTCACAGTATAGTAAGTGTGATTGTATCAAGTTACAGATGGGACTATGTCTGGATCTTTGTGTACTAGGAGATAGGCAGGTTACAGAGTGTCTATTGAACACACTGATAGTGACAGCGGTTGAATATTTGTGACTCTTTAGTGCGGTGGGAGGGTTTCTTTCTGTGGTCACACTAGTCTAGTTTAGGGTGTCTATCTTCAGTGGTTGGGGTGTGCAGTGTAGCGGGTAGTGGTGATATAGGTATAGGATTTTAGACATTATATTGTCTGAGGCAGATAGGTTATGATACATAAGTTGAGGTTGTAGTATGTCTCGCTGTGGTGAGTGATCTGTCATTCTGTGTGTGTAGTATATAGTGATAGTTGGTAAATAGTAGCTGGAGCTGTGAAAGAGGAGCAGAGGTAACAATCATCTCTCTCGACACAGTGGGGTTCTGTATGTAGGCTAGGAGGGACAGAAGTGAGAGGGAGGGTGGTGTTTACTGGAACAGATCTTAGCTGACTGAAGACAGGAAGGTGTTATAAACTATAGTTATTATGAACTACTTCTATCAAGATAGAGAGACTAGGATCTGAGGAGTGTACGTGGACAGTTCATTGGTTGGGTATATAGAGTAAGGAGGACGTGGAGTTATGGGAGGGTCTATGAACATGTGCAGGATGAATACTAGGGGATTGGTGTTTAGTCTTGTGAGGGTGGTGTTGATGTGTGGGGATGTATTGTAGTGTGTTATATTTGCTCTGTAACATACTATATTATAGACGCTTATGCATGTTACTTTATGGCGCGAACTTAGATAGTTCTGTTCTTAGATAGAGTATATACATGTGATGGAGTAGTTGTCAGAGTTGTATTTTTTGTATTATGAGGGGTAGATCACTGTCATCTCTCACGTGGTTTATGCACTTATCACTGAGGATATCTTTGACTTTTCTCACTACACAACATTCTGGCGACAAGTTCTTCACACGACACATCTCTTGAGGATTTCTATTGTCTTAGGAGAGATAGAGTCTTTTTCTTAGTGATGGTGATCAGAGTGGTATAGACAGGTTACAACACTTCTAACAGATGATAGTACTTTCATGAAGGAGAGTAGAAGACACACACACACTATTTTGTTGTAGGGAGATGGGTGGGTGGGACATTGTCTAGTGAGTGGTTGGTCTGAGGGGCGGAGTGTGAGATGTAGGTGGGTAGTGTGGAATGAGTAGTTGACACGACTGCGGTACGTTTATATTAGGAACTCTTAAGTAAGGAGCGTGATGTAAAGAAGCTCATAAGACGAGTCTTTAAACACACAGTTGGGTACTCCTTTTACAGATAGATCTTCTCTGATTTGATTGATTAACTCATAGACATTGAGACGCTCATTGATAGTAGAGCGTGTTTATGTGAGATCTAGCGTGACGTACAGATTAGCGATCTAGAGTCTCTAGGCTAGTGAGAAATAGTGGTGTGCACAGAGCACGAGGACAGAGATATTTACATATATTGGGTAGGCAGAGACTACTTAAAGTCTGAAGTGGTGGGGAGGAGTGAGGTGGATAGACTGTGAGTCGTGTGTGAGGTATATGTGGGATAGGTGCGATTGAGGAATTATAGGAGTCTAATGTAGTCTAGTTATAGGTAGCAGAACACACTGAGTGTAGGCAGAATCCTGATATGACAGACATTATCTTGAACGGGAGGGAGGAAAAGAGTGAGAAGAAGTGATGAAAATAATCACACGGACGCAATGGAGAGGGAGGAGTGGGAGCAAGTAGTGAACGGGTAGGTGAAAGTAGTATGTAGTGGTCTTCATGATAAAGAGGGGGGTTTTTAGTTTGATGTCTTGAGAGACTTATAGGAGTGTGTGTCTTGTATCGATATACGTAGATTCTTATGTATGAACGACTGTTGACTAGGATCATATGGTACATGTGTTATTTAATTTGTGATTATAGAAGCGGTTATTGAATACAGATGATGAAAATTTACTAATTTGTAACTTTTTGTAGATCGCAAGGAGGGTCATATGGGGCACAATAGAGATATGCAGAAAGGTGCGATGTTAAGTAAGTAGTTGGAGTGGTGTGTAGACATTTGACTTAGTCTGACGAGGGGTTCTATGAGTCAAGGGGGGAGTGTAGCGTGGATACTGTACTGAGTGCGAACTGTGAGCACGGGCGACATTGAACAATCTATCATGTACTTGTATTGGAGAGAGCATTGAGCACACAATCTGGGAGGGTACACGGATATATCACATAACAGGTGAGAATTACATATTCACATGGGAAACTATGTCGAATATTTGGTATAATCGAGATGAGGAAACAATAGAATCAATGCACAGAAGGTGAGAGTATCACTTAGAGCACGGAGGAAGACTAAGGGATATGGAGTGTTAGATATGGGCGACACTTGCGTACACACACATGATCTACACTTAAAGTACATGCAACTACACAGAGAGATGCATGTCTCTCTATCTATATTAGTGTATTGATTTTTCGTTGTAGTTCTAAGAGCATGGCAGGGGGAGAACAGATTCTGTTACACAAGATACAGGTAGTTATGTGGATGTATAGGCGTTATCATGGGGGTGGAGAGGGAGATGGAAGTTGACAATCTTTAGTTTGAGGAGGTCAGGTCAGATGATCAGACACATAAGACTCGTATATTCAGGATTTGTTGACAGATAACGACGTAGTCTGAGTCTGGGGAGGTGACAAGTGATGCGCAAGGTTCATTCACTTTCATTGACGGAAAATATAAGGTGTGGGAGATGCGAGAGATGAGTAGGCTCACTCAGCTTAAATACAGTATAAAGTATTCACATAGGTCTGTCTTATAACTTACAGAGTATATCTATTGGGACATAGTGGTGAGAGGAATTATGAGTGGGACTCAAGAAAATGATGTTGAAGATAGTAGAGTGGGTAGCGGAGAGTCGGACTAAAATTAGGCTGTGAGGTTGATGATGGTGTACAACACATAGGTTAGTTGTGGAAGTTCTTGTATTTCATAATGTGGATGTACCGTGTGGTCTCTATACTAATATGTCTATGACAGTTACATTGGAGGTGGAGGAAGGGTGGGGATGGAGGACATTGGTGGGTGTGGAAGGCATGGGAGACACATTTATTAGTTTTTTATGGTGTATTATGTGGTGGGGTGTAGAGCAGAGTTGTGGAGGAGGACATTGGGTAGTTAGTGGGCATGAGGATACTATAATAGGGGGATGTGTTGGTGTACAATCTTAGGTGATAAGGGGATGGGTATGGAAGTGAGGTGGTGATGGGGTATAGGTGAGGGGAGCGAGATCGCGGAGGTAGGTGTAGAGTGGATGGTGTGTGACGAGTTTGCATACATCTTGAATTCGATTAGACGACGAGGAGGATGGGTGAGGTCAGATGATGTGTTGTGTGTGAGTGGATGGGTGTGGCTGGATAGTAGCTTGTAATTTGTATGTGTAGGCTCTAGGTCATACGGGATGAGATGATCGTAGTGTGTTTTTGTTTGTGGTTAGTGTGTGTGGAGGGTTGTGTTTGTAGGGGAGGTGTGTGTGTGTGTGGGTGAGATAGGAAGAGAGGGGAATTGGATGTGATAGGGTTAGAAAAAATAAAGAGAGGGGAGAGGGTGGATGAAGTAAGTGGTTGGGTGGGGGAATTTGTATGTATTTGGTGGGTTGGGGGGGTGTGTGTTATGTGTGTGTGTTGGTGTGGGTTTTTTCTGGGTGTGTGATGTGGTTTGGGTGTGTTGTGGTGTGTGGTTGTGTGTAGGTTTGTTGGTGTGTTTTGTATGGGTATGTGATTAATGGGGGGTGTGGTGTGGGGGGGGGGTGGGTGGGGGTTGTGTATGGTTGGTGGTGTGTTGGTTGAGTGGTTGGGGGGGGGAAGGTGGAGGGATTTGGGGTTGGTGGGGTGGGGATAATGGTGTTTGTTTGTGTTTTTTTGATTGTTTTTTTTTGGTTGGATGTAGTTGTTTGTTTTATGTTAATTTTGGGTTGAGAGAAGTAAGGGTTTTTTGAGTGATTTAAGAAAGAGAATTATAGGGTAGGAGGGAGTTTGGGGGGTTTTTTGGTTTGGGGTTGAGGGGGGGAGTGTGTGTTGGGGTTATGAGGGTGGGGTGTGGGGGGTGGGGGGGAGGGATGTGTTGAGGGTGGGGGGGGGATGGTGGGTGGGGGGGGGGGGGTGAGGGGATTGTAGTGTGGTGGTTGGGATGGTTGAGGGGTGTGTGGTGTGTAGGGGGAGGGGTGTGGGGTGGTGGTGGAGTGTGGAAGTTGATGAGTGATTATGGTGGAGTGTGGTATGGAGTTGAGGTAGTTGGATGATGGTGGTTATTGGGGGGTGGTTATTGTTAGTTGATGGTGTACTAGATAGGTGTGTAAAGGGGATTGGATGGGTGTTGGGTAATTGGATTTGGGGTTATAGAGGTGTTGGTGTTTATTGAATATGGTTTGGATGGGAGAGGGGTTGGTGTTGGGTGTGGGGGGTGTGGGGGGGGGGATGGGATTTTTTAGATGTTGGGGTCGTTTCTTAAATAAAATTAATCAATAAAGAAAGATTAGCAATGAAAGATATTAAAACATCACACAAAAATATTATATTATGGTGGGTGTGTGGTGGTTATTTAATAAGTATATTTGGAGATGTTGTGGTGTTTTCTGAGGCGTATGATTAAATAATTGGGTAGGGTTAGTGTGATTTAGTGTATTAAGGTGGGTGTTGGGGGGTGGGGTGTGTTTTGGCTATGAATGGGTGAGGAGAAGGTTTAGGTGTGGGTATTTATATTGTATAAGTGTTTGTATGTAAATGGGTGGGGATATTATTATGTGTATAGGGATGTGAGGGATTGTTAGTAAATCTTGGGAATTTTGATTGATTTTATATACAGAATAGTTTATATTGTGTGTGATGTTTTTGATAATT
>NC_061837.1:2767403-2792403 GCF_019202785.1 Penaeus chinensis
TACTAGTACATAATTTGTAGTCTGTAGTATTTCACTTTTTTGTTATCTGGGAGCTACAGCTGGTGAGGACCTACGTATATTGACAAAGCAAACTGTATGTTCTTGTAGATTACTGAAAACTCATGAATTTTTACTTATTATGACTATTTTATTACAAGCATATTCACTGACAAAGTAACATTTATCCCTTTAGTAATATATGTGGCTAAATATTATCAACATCAAATCCAGTAGTTTTATTCTTTTATTTTAAATGTATAGTTCAGTTTCTCTTGCATTTTTGTTGTTTGATCAGCCAGGGGTAGTAGCTTGTTGCCTTGATGATGTCTTGTTTTGCAAAATATGGTTTGAGTTTTTTTCTTGCCTGCTTCTCCTTCTGCCTTGCTGTTTTTTTCTTTCTACTATTTTCTCTCTCTCTCTCCCTCTCCCTCTCCCTCCTTTTCTTTATTCTCTCTTTGCTTCTTTTTCCATTCTCTTTACCCATATTTTCTTATTTCCTACTTTCTTTTTTTTCCCCCTTTCTCATTCTCATTTTTTCATCCTCATTTTGGTGTCTTCACTTCTGCCTCTTCATCTTACATGATTTTTTATCGTCTAGAGAAGCAACAGGGAATCAAAGTAGCTCACCTGTTGGACAGTGCTTATCTGTGTTGTAAAGGAATCACTCTGGTTTTGAATGGTTTTGGAAGTCAGATTGCCAGAGTTCTGAAATTGGAAAGAAATTTATTTGTAATTGTGGAGACCTGTGGAGAGTGGTTAAAGCTCCATTTTTCACTTACTTTTTAAAAAAAATTGTGTAGCATTAGCGACATTACAAAACTACAGTTTGTATGTAATATGTGAATATGATTGAAAGTGGTGGTGTTCCTTTTTGTGTTTTATTTTAGGAAGAAACTGTTTAGGAGGATATAGATGTTTATATATATTTTTTTTTATCCAAAATTATTAGTTAGTTTATGGATCTCATGCAATATTGGAAGTAACATTATTGTGCAAAATATGTAATTGTATGAAATATGGTCGGCTAACTGTAGAAGTTGGATTGAGTAACCACTGTAATCAACAGTTGGTAGCCTCTTGCCACTGGTGTTCGTTATCCATATCCTGGTCATTTTGAGGGCAGCAGAACAACAGCCCTTTGATGCCTGGTGTAAACTTACACAAGCTCCAACCACCTTGCCCTGTTCCCCTATTTCATTCTAAGGATTCTTCTCCTACTTCCACAACTATCCTTTCTTTCCGTATAACCATTTGATTGTTTCATAATAGCGGTTTTGCAATTTTTCCATACAGTGTTACTCTCCCTTCCTCAGACACATACTCCCCATTTGATCTGATTGCCCTATACCTTTAACCACATCCATTTATAAATCCCCATTGCATGCCATTTGCTCCCCCACTATACCCTTTTCACTAATATTCTATCGTACAACATTCTACAACCTTTGACCTGTAACACATCTATGTATCGTCAACTCATTTCTATCCTTTTTGCCACAATTTTTACCATATTGTTATTTGATGTCTAGCACATATATTTCTTCTAAACTTTAACCATTCACAAGTACCAAGTGTTTTAAGAGTTTCTTGATATCTGTGGTTAAGAATTGAGTGGGTCTTGTTTGATGACTTCAGGAGATTTCGAGAATGTGTTGGGTAATATCTTTGTGGTATCAGTGACTGTTCAAACAAATCTGTGATGCTCTTAAGAGTTGAAGGCCCTTACTGAAAATAGGCATTATATATTGGTACTCATCTTCAGTGTTTTGTGCAGTCCGTAGCTAATTTAAAACTGTAATGAAATTTATTAACCAAAGGGGAGCACCCTCTGAATCCTGTTTACACCCCCACCCCCTTCCTCTTTTCCTTTCTTTTTCTTTTTTCTCTCCAACCCCATGAGAAAATGTGCAAATTCTAAGCTAACCATAGTCTGGTCATGAACTCGTATCTGTATCAGTAATCTATTTATATGCAGCTTTAGAAATTGGTACACTGTACTCCAGTTAATGTGTCACCTTATTATTTCATTGATAAAGTCTCATCTTATATCCTAAATCTTGATCGGAGATAATGACATCCCACACACACACACATCTGTTTGCCAGCACAGGCCACTTGTTTCTGATGCAATTTTTACCAGCGAGCAAATTTACCCAAAAAGCAATGGGGTTGAATCCTTGTCTGGGTTTAGAAATAGTGATTGCATTGGATCAGATCATGATGTTAAGGATGGTACTTATTTATGTGCTGTGAATGAGTTTACTTCTTCTTGAAGAAGCTGCATGATAACTTTTACTTTAGCTAGAGTACTCTAGGACCTGTGTTAGGAAATACTTGCATAAGTATAGATCCACATACTTCAGTGAGCAATTGAGGGCTTAACCCGACCCAGAGGGGTCACTTGTACTAGCGTCATAACAAATTGCTTGGTCTGCGGGGTACACCTGTACGCGTGGTGATGCGCCAGAGGGCATGGAGCAGGATTTGATGGTGCGGACTCCCTCGCCCAGTGTCTTGCCGTTGCCAGAAATCACCCGAGTTTATCACACTCAGGGATTTCTGTTCAACTGGCGGTGATGGGTAAATTATTTTGGGTGAATTATTTTGAAATGTTTACTGTTTTCTTTGAGATTTATGCAATGGTTGGGGTAGGATGTGCTATCCCGTTGTTAAAGAGACAACTTTTTGTTGTATTTGATTTATTATCATTATTATTAATGATTTTTTTTTTATATATATAAAAGGATGTAGAAGTGCTCTGAGGGGTGGTGAACGTCTATGGTAATTGGGTTAAAAGTTTTTCTGATTCTGGTCTTAGGCTCACATCTATGGAATAACTACATATTGATCTTTTCCTGGGAGTGATGTCACAGTTTTATTTCATGTTTTTGGTCATTATTTGTGCTAGAACTATATCATGAAGTAGCCCCCCCCCCCCCATCGGCAATGAGATTAGCGTTCAACTCTCTGTTTGGTGGGAATCTATACACTCCAAGCATCTAAGTTTCCTAATTCATTATTGCCAGTGTGTCTGCTATTTCCCAGTAAAAGTGATTTCAGTCTTGTTCTCATTTAGAGTCGCCTTCTCTACTGTCCACAGTGTAAAGGCTAACAAAATCCCTATTGCTTCCTCCACATTCTCAGGATAGATATGAGATTATGTGTTATAAACAGAAATTATATGTAATACCATGTTCTCTTACAATTGGGGTCATACTGCTAATGGTTATAGCAAAGAACTTTGGGCCAAGACTGAACCCAAAGGGATCCATATTTCAAAGGTATTGTCCTGATTAACCCAATGGCGACGGGTCAAGGCTATCGCCGTCATAACAATACGCCCTATTTGAGGCGTGCGGCTGCCCGCAGCGGCGCCGCGCCAAAACGCCCCAAGGCAATGATTCGGCTTGATGTACCGAATTCACGCGCTCAGAGTCGGCGCGCTGCCGCCGTTTGCCAGAGCGTAGAGTTTTTTTTAATTTTCTATACCTGACGCCATTGGGTTAAGTTATATCTATGACATCCCTTGGGAAATGGTCTGATAACTGTGATTCTGTTAGATGTAATGCAAAATTCTGAACACCAAATGCAGGATTTTTTAGGTCCCACTTTGGCAAATTTTTGTCATGTGTCGGATAATGTACAGTGGAACATCAGAGTTTAAAGTATTATCCCAGTACCCCCCACATTTGAAGGACTTTCTGCCATAACATAAGGGATTAGAGTAAAGATGCACCTTGTTTATGCTTGTTTCCCTCTTCAAATGATAGAATGTACATAGAGGTGCATAGAATAAAAAATGTATATATCAAGTGGTAACTCTGTGACACACAATAGTATGGGAGAACAAAGGAAAGCAAAAGAAAAGGTACTTTGCCTTGTTAAATATGCTAAACACTACCAGAATTATTACTTCACACTCACTGTTCTCCATTCACAAAAAGAAAAAGGTTGGAGTGTAGCTGTATGAACAATGGTGCTAGATACGTCCATGTGCACATAATGTGTCATTGACAATGCATGAATGCCTGACAGATTTTGATAGCAATTGTATGTTCATGGTGAATAGGATTTCTTGCATTAAACTATGGTCTTGGCAAACATGTCTTGAACATGTTAGATCTGGTCGTGTCCCGGGCCATAATCCAGACAGTAGGTATACTAGAGTAGTGACTCATGGGTGTATTGCAAAGAGGAGGCAGTCCTTGCTTCTTTGTAATACTGTTATGCTTAAGCATTTTTTTTTTTTTTTTTTTTTCTGTTTTGCTGTTGCTTAAGGTCTGTACTGGTCATTAGTTGTGCTGTATCAAGATGGTAAGACTATTTTCCTTGATCAGACTCCATATTATCTGTAGATAGTGTACATGTCTGTGCAGTAATAATAACAATATGTAAAAATAAATATGAAAATGGGGAAGCCTGATTCAAAATTACCCATTCCACAATCTTTGCAAGAAACAGATTAGAAATGGGGCAATTAAGCATATGGTCTGTATCTAGGCCTGCTCCCTTATGCCAGGAAGGCTCTGAGTTCTCTGTTCTTTTTAACAGTGAATGCTGCTGACTTTTCAGATATTTATAGGATCTAGATTGTAGTGCACAATTAGTGTCCCTGATGTATTTTAGGCTGTCCATTCCATGCACAGGAGAAAATTACATAAACCATTTTCTACTTAGCATGTTATTCAGAACTGCAAAAGATCTTCTTTGGTCACCCTCAAAAGATGTTACTTAGCTTGTGTAATATTCCACTTAGCATTTTAACTGACACCAGAAGGGTATATAAGCATGCGCTTTGTCCACTGTAATCTGTATGCATAAAGATAGCTCCAGAAATGCATAGTCATCAGAGTCCATTTCCAATCCTAATTGACTCTGTTTTACCTCATTCCTTGAACTTCTAAGAGAAACATTTGTTTTATGTTATTTTTTCTTATTTTAGGTTAATGACAACTAAAGATAATACTACACAAAGCAAGAAAGATAACTGTTCTTAGTACCATCACGTATAGACATAATTCCCCAGTTACATTGATACAGATTCTGATTTTGACCCTTTCCAGCTGTTTCACTGCTAGACTTAGAGTTGTCAGTGAAAGAATAACTAACTCGACCCATTTTGTATTGCAGGAAAGCGGCGAACCGACCGTAGCAGCAAGGATGAGAATGCTGTCCTCAGTCACCTAGATGGGCCGAAAGGACCCAAGGACTCGAGACTAGAGGCAAAGGTGGTCAACGGTTCCCTCACCAATGGCAAATTAGGTCACACTACAAGCACAACACAGAAGGAAACCAAGATTACCACATACTTCTCTCCTTCAAGGTTGGTGCCTTTGAAGGTCTTACAGTCAGTGTGTGGAAGTGACTATGGGAGAGCACAAGCTGTTTTGAGCAGATATTGAATTTGTTTGAGATGGAAATTTTGTTTTCTTATAGTCCTCTTGATAGCTCTCAGATAAATGTTTTAGATTTCTTTCATATCCAGTAATTCATCTATCTCCCAGGAAAGAAAGTATCCTTCAGTTGGTTATTTAACAGAGATATAAAATTTACTTCAGGAAAGAGAGTGAGTGAGTGAGTGAGTGAGAGTGCGAGTGCGAGTGCACAAAGTAAGATGATCAATATTTTTTTGGTTCTTCATAGATTTGATTTCTGTGATACCATAGATAAGATGCTATCATAAAAATAATAATTTTAAAAGATTATATTTCATGGTATGTTTCAGGTCACCCCCAGCTGCAGATGATGCAGAGGGGCCCAGAGGCGAAACACATGGTGGAGACAGTTGTGATATGAATCCAGAGCTAAGTAGTGCCCAGTTGAGTCGTACCCACCCAAGCTCGGCCCCAAGTACCCCAACCAAGATGATGAATGGCCACGCAGAAAGCGCAAATCTGGTGACAGCCTTTACCACCCCCCCGAAGCGCACAGTCTGCACCCGCAGCCAGGCCCTGAAAGAGTTGCAGCTCCAGACCTCTCCTACAGCTCCTAACTCTGCCAGTGCTCCCTCGAGTCCCAGCCAGGCCGGTGCAACGGCAACGACCCCTATGGGCCCCAGTACCCCTACCTCACCCACTCCAGCCTCAGCAGGAGAGGATGGCAGTAGCCCCCACACAGGGCCACCCACACCCCACAAGATCCAGGCACTCAATGAAGAGAGGCTAAGACTAGACTCGCCTCTGTCCCCATCCTCAGCTTTATCCAAGCTAAAGCTCTCCCTGACACCAAAGAAGCTAACCTTTAATGGGAAAACTACAAAGGCTAGGAAAAAGTAAGTGTGATATTTGCTGTGTCTTTAACTCTGTCTGTAGACTTTTGTGGCAATTTGGTTCCAAGAACAGGATGTGACATTTGTCCTTGTAACACAAAGTGAATTTATTGTTTCCCTGTTAATTCCTTTCAGGCTGCCTGTGCAGAGCAACACCACCAGGACAGTTACGCACGCAAAGCCTGAAAAGCCAGCTAAGAGTACCACAACTACCAAGACCCAAGCCAATGGGGAAGCCAAATCAAACCTTCGCAGTACACAGATGACAGAGTACTTCCCCATAAGGAGGTCCGAGAGAAAGCCAAAGACCACACTGCTTCAGGAGCGGCAGAAGGCCATAGAGGAGAGGATAGTTAGCGGATCTGAAGAAGGGTTAACTGTAAGGCTCTTGGTCTCTTGGTTGAAGTTGGTTTTTATGTTTATATTTTCTAAATATAGTAGATGGATGTATGAAGAACCAAAAAATAGTAATATATGCTAATGCTTTTACTTCACTGCAATTCTTTCATTTATTTTTTCTTAGGTCAAGCATTTTGGAGCAAAGGGCCGTGGTGTAGTAACAACAAGAAAGTTTGCCAAAGGAGAGTTTGTGGTAGAATACATAGGTGACCTTATTGATATGCAGGAAGCCAAAGAGAGGGAGAAGATTTATGCACAAGATGCCTCCAAAGGTTGTTATAACTACTACTTCACTTTTCAGAATCAGCAGTACTGGTGAGTCAGCTTTTTATTTGTAATATGTCAGCTGTATTAATGTTCTCTCCTCTCTCTTCTCCATTCTCATATATGATTTATCATAAATATTCTCACTGTACTATTTACTAATATTAGAATTCTTATTGTGTTAATGAAACCAAAATACTGATGTGATTAGTAGGAAAAAGAGGATCATGATACTGTCTATAGTGGTACATGGCTGTAAAAGTGCAGACTAGCTTTTAAGGCTTTTTATCAAGTTTGCCTGGAGCTCTTCTAGGGTTTTGATGAGTAGCATGAATGTGCTTGCATTATTGAGGATTTTGTAAACATGGAAGTTTTAAGGCTAAGTTTTATTTAGTGATAACACTTGCAGTAATGAGATGCAAGTTAAGATTAATCTTGCTTTTGTGTGTGTGTGTGTGTGAATAAATAATATATATTTATATTTTTGTTCAAAGTTTACTTAGAATTTGATGTGATTGCATCAATAAAATTATATATACATTTAGGATATAAGTAACATTGATACTTCTGCAGTTAAAGATGATTTTTTTCCCCTCCAGCATTGATGCAACAGAAGAGAGTGGCTACCTGGGGCGGCTGGTGAATCACAGCCGAAATGGCAACCTGGTCCCTAAGGCAGTGGAAGTGAATGGAAGGCCACACTTGATCCTTTTGGCCAAGCATGACCTAGAGCCGAGCATCGAGCTCTTATATGACTATGGGGACCGCTCGAAAGAGGCTCTGGAACATCATCCGTGGCTAGCTTCGTGATTTCCAGCTAGGTGTCACTAGGGAGAGATGGGTTTAATATATTTTGTCAATTTGAGGTTCACAGGGGTTCAGCTACACTTGCTAGCAAGGTTTTGTTTTCTTGACAGTATTAAAAAAAAACTGCTTGAAAGTCATCTCAAAAAACTGAGAGACAGTCAGAAAAATAGGAAGAAAGGAAGTTGATATTGTTATGATTTCACATACATTTTCCTTTTCATATTTTCTCCAGTGATGGTTGAAAAGGAAAATGGAACTGGTTGTGCATATTGTTATAGAATAGATGGATTTTTCTTGTGTTATGAAAGGATGTTAAGGTAGCTCTACCCCTGTAACCTGCAAGCTGTGATGTGTTTGTCACCTCTACTATACTGCCAGTCTCTGATGCTCTTGTCCTTGCACACAGCATAGATTTATCGCATCAGGTCACCTCTTGAAGTTGGTCTGGTGGTGTGCAAAGGCTATTATTATACTGTAATTTTTAGGTCAGTAGAACTATTTTGAATTACTACTACTTGTAATATCTGTTTTAATGAGAAGGGACTGTATCTGTCTCATTTTTAACAGCTGCACTTTTGAGACCAAATAGTTGTTATTATGGGTTTGGAATGAGCCAAGTGTGGATTCTTAGGCTTTTTAGATGCCTCTGGCACAAATATCGACAAACCTGCAAAGCTGTCGGACTTGGAAGAAGCCGCAGTCTTGCCTATGCTTTTGTTAGCAGCAGGATCATTTGCCTGAAGATTAGCAGTTACTTAAGAAATATTTATAATAAGTGAACGGTGAAAGAGAAACTGTGTAAAGCAGTACTTATTCATTGTGCGAGTGCAAGTGCAAGGCAGGTGAGATGGTGATGGTTCTGGAACGTATCATTCAGAACTTGGAAGTGAATGAGCCGAGATCCTCATGAGAAAGTGTGTGACTGGACCCTGATTTTTATTATTTATTTTTGACTAGTGTATTTTGCAGTACTACGTGTGAGCTGACTTTAGCATTTATACAAAAGACAAGAAGGTTTGGACTGTCTTGAGTTTTGATCTCACATTTTTTCATAGGTAGATTGACTTTTTCAACATTTATTAGTGGATGGATAATACCTATGTCTCAAATGGTAAACATCAGTGACTTGTCTCTAATTTCATTTCACATGCTTTGTTGTCTTGAACAACCATCATGCAAAGAAACTACTAGTTTTTTAACATGTGGACAGCAGAGAATGTAAAATAATGAGTTTGTATATTGTTTAGTCATGTATAGATGAGTTTTAAAGTTGTGTAATTTGCCGGTAAGAATGATATTTAAACATGGAAATCCAATGTGCTTGACGGCACCCAAGAAAGGTCTCTTGGGGCCTCCTCTGAGTGCAGAGTTCCTATGTTGAATTTAAAACTGTTTACTATTTTAGGAGTTTGGGATTTAGGGAAGAAGGGTTTGCATTTCTACCTGTGACTATCAGAGCCCAGCACTGTGAAGACTGCAGGGAGCATGTGAGCATTGACCAGTTATCCTCAAAGGGATTGTAAACACTAATGACAGTGACCGTGAAATGTGCTGATGATGGTACCAATGATGATTTTAGCAAATATATTTTGTCAGAGGAGAGGAGATTAATATTATTTATAGTACCTGTTTCAATAACAATTTTAAGACTATTTTCCTAAATCCTCCTCAGATTGTTGGTTATAGTGTGTGTGTGTTCAGTAGATGGTTTGTATGTGTGGTGTGTGTGTGTGTGTATTCAGTAGATGGTTTGTATGTGTGATGTGTGTGTGTGTGTGTGTGTATGTGTATGTGTATGTGTATGTGTACATGGTCTGTTCCATGTATGCATAGTCAAATCCCTTTGAGAAATAATTAGTTGTTCATAATCTGCAGTAGGATCACCTCCTCTCTTTTGAAACCTGCCACTATAATGTGCCTCTTTTGAAGTCGAGGTGCAGAACAAGGAGTGGTAGCTTTGAAGTCTCTCAGGACATGACAGGATATGGTCAGTGCACAGCTGCCAGTCAGTAATCCTGCATTTAGCCACATGCCTTGAGTGGGCACTGGATGTCTTCATTTAGAATGATACGGAAAGGCAAAGGAATTAAAAAAACTGCCGTCATGAAATATAACATGTACTGTAAACAGCTGTTATAAAGGGGATGCTAAAATGAGACAGAGTCAAATCTTTGAGCTTTAAAAGAGAAGAGAAAATGTGAAATGAACTTCAGACTGCTGATGAGGAGGAAGGCCTTTTGTAAGAGTGGTTGCTAGTGATGATGTGTTGCTTTCCAGGTTTAGAAATTTGCAGCTTAGAAAATTAAGACTGTTAGGAAGAAAAGGATGCCATAAAATTTTCTAATTATAATTGTTCTAAATCCAAGACTAGAATGATTACATTTAACATACAAACATGCCCATTTATAAACAAAGACATGAAATGCTTGCATAGACATAGTTACATACACTTTAACATTTGTGTATTTGTGAATAATAAACAAATACAAAGACCCACTTGTATGGAAATAATCTTGCTTGCACAAATATAACATCTGATGAATACACACACACAAGCATATCTACATAGACACATACTGGCACTCTTGTATACAGACAAACACAGAGACATTCTTTGCTGCGTTTCTCTTATTAGTACAAATATGTAAGAAATCATTATTTTAGTTATGAAATAATAATTATTATAAAGTTTAAAAAAAAAAGAAAAGAAAAAACGAATCTCAGAAGTGATAACACGTGGATGGGAAAGGAACCTATTGCCTTGGATCTACACTTGCTATTTCGCTTCAGAGTAGAGTTGATTACCACTGTCAGAAGTCTGAGCAGGCTTTGAATGAAGATTAACAGTATTCAGTTCAAGAGGAAGAGAAGAAGGAAGGTAAATCTGTGAGTTGGATGTAGAGTGATTGGAATTTTTTGCAATTCAGTGGAAGGAGAAAAGGAGGAAGCAGTCAGACTATTGAGGAAAAGTCATTACCTTCAGAACTCTATTCTGCTTTACAAACACAAACACACACACACACACACACACATACACATATATATATATATATATATATATATATATATATATATATATATATATATATTTGCTAGTGCATGAGGATATATTGGAATGTGCTGTCTAGTTCAAGATGAAAGAATTGAAAAAAAGAAAAAAAATGGATAAGAAATAAGACAATCTGATAAGCCCAAGGTTTTTACACTAATCCAAAATTGGGAAAACGTTTCGTGTAGCTCGTGTCTCAGTGCAGAGATGCTCCTCTCTGGCTGTCAAGTCTCCCGGTTTCAAACCAAGAGAAAGAACCTTCAGATTTGGCAGACTCTGGGATGTTTCAAACTGCCACAAGAAATTATGCAAGGCTCGGATGCCTTTGGTTTGAAATGCCGGAGACCACTATAGTCATAGTTTTTGAAGTGTGTTTGTGTGTAAGTAAAATTTGATTCTTTGAAAAATGTCATATTGGAAGATGTGAATTTTGAAAAGAAAGAAAGAAAAAAAATAATAATTTAGGTGCCAATCCATATGAGACATGGAAATAGACAAAGAAAGGAAAAAAAGAGATTGATACACAGATAAGCAGAATTGCCTACCTCATGCAGTGTTTAGGGATTCCTGTTATTTTATCCACCTTTCCTTGTAGAATATTTGATATATCAGATAGATTTGGTGTTTTCCTTGGATATTTTCCATTGATTTGCCTTTTTACTCCCTCTAGTACAGTGAAAGGTCACCACTTTGTAATGCAGGCAGTTCAGCATTATTTAGACAGATTTGTGAAATGTTTCTCAGTGCAGTGATACCATTTGACTTTCGTGAATTCTAAACACTTTGTCTGCATCCCCCTCCTCCCCCTTTTTTGTTTTTCCAAAAGGACCTTTCTTCTTTACCGGCTTATGAAGAAAGCATACTTGCGACCATGAAGGCATTTCAGAAAAATAGTCTCCAAAGATCAGAATGCTCCTCTTCTGACTACGAATTCACAAGATTTCACTGTATATCCTTTGTTATCGCAGATGGAAATTTGGCTCTGTGTACATCTGACAGGTTTTATGCTGTGATGTAACAAAACGTAGATTGTATCGGTCAAGATGTGTTTCTTGAAATTGACGAAGTTACTCTACAGATGACTGTTTTTTTATTATGAATATTTCTCTCTCTCTCTCTCTCTCTCTCTCTCTCTCTCTCTCTCTCTCTCTCTCTCTCTCTCTCTCTCTCTCTCTCTCTCTCTCTCTCTCTCTCTCTCTCTCTCTCTCTCTCTCTCTCTCTCTCTCTCTCTCTCTCTCTCTCTCTCTCTCTCTCTCTCTCTCTCTCTCTCTCTCTCTCTCTCTCATCTCTCTTTCTCTCTCTCTTTCTCTTTCTCTTTCTCTTTATTTATTTATTTTTTTTGTTCCCATCATAGTTAGTAGACTCATAACTGAGATAACCTGTAAGCCAGAAGAAAAAAGGAATATTTGTATTTATATATATTTTTTATCAACATAGAAGTCCCTCTGTCAGGTGAGCGTGTATGGTTACCTAGGAATTTCAGCCTTGTTAGAGTTGTATTATGTAACCGGTGATGCATTGTCTTTGTGGAAGAGTGGTTTTGAGAAAGCTATCTTTAAAACCTGACAGTTTGTGATGTGGAATAATTTTTGATATTGCCTAAGAAATTCCAAATAAAGATTAATGGTAAAATGATTATTGATTTATTTCACATATGTAGTTGTTTTATTTTATTTCTTCACTCTCCTTTAAAAGTGTATAGTAGTAAGGTTATAATTGTTTGACATATATCCATTATGTCTTATTACTAGGGTGCCTTTTTTGCGGGACTGGATTAGATATGTTGGTGTAAGGTTTTGCATTAAACTAGAACATACCAAGATCAAACTAATTGGATCATAACCCATGACATACACACTTGTATGAACACACAAGTATATACACACACGCACATTATATGCACTTACATATGCACAAATGTACATACATATGTACATGCATTTGTACACACACACACACATATATATATATATATATATATATATATATATATATATATATATATATATATAATAAATTAAATTAAATTACACCTATATATAAAATTTATGAAAAACTGGTGTAGAATGTAGGCCTTCAATTTAGTAGCTAATTGTCTAATTGTCAAATTGTCACTATATAACCTTTTCCCAGACATAGGGTGGCACCAGCAATACTTGCCTAAGCCTTTTCTCAAATTACATATCTTTAACTCTTCTCCTACATATGAAGTACATTGTACGTTGTTGGAATGTATAGCATTGAAGAAAGTGATATTGGTGATAGCTTGTTAAGAAATTTTTAAAAGATTACCATTGTTTTGAATGTTATTGGAGTATCAACATAGTATAACTTTTTTCTTTTAAATTCCATAGGTAAGGAAGTGTTGTAAATGTTGATATAATCACATTAAGGTGATGGAAGTTTGTACTTTTGCAGTTACTCTCCCAAGGAAACTCATTGAGGTGATTCACAGCTGCTGAATAGTTTATTATTTGGGTATATTTACTATTGGCAGCAGGTTTGAAATGACCCACAAAGCAAACAACATTCAACAGGTTAAATTACCATAGTGCATATTCCTTTGGTCAAGGTAAGGGTGTCATTCCTAGTAGAGATAATGGTGCTTGTGCCATGCATGAATTGCGTGTGTGAAACTTATTTCTTGATGGTTATAAGAAACTACACTTAAAGATATTATTGAGACAATGGTGAGACAATATAAGGGCAACTTTGAGTGATATTCATTATTCAGGTTTTGTGGGATGCAGGTTTTGTGCAGTTCACTGACATTTCCTGGTTAGATAATGTTTGTCTTTTGTTTTCTTCCCCTGTTATTGATATTTATTTATTTTATATATTATGAACAGCTCTTTGCTGATCAGAAGTTCAGATTGGGTCATTAAATCTCATTTTAAACCATACCTGTATAAGTTCAAGTTATTTTTGGTTAGCACTGGGTTTCATTTTAACACTATATCTTTTCTAAATGGACATGTGCCTCTGAAATCTATTATTTCTTTGATGGTTAGGTGTGGTATGTATGTCCCAATACAGCAATGAAAGAACTTTAGTGGGAAAGAGACATAATCAGTTTATGAATGTAACTACACTCCAGAGACTGTGCACAAGACCAGCTTGCTTTCATGGGGGAAAACCAGAAATTGAGTACAGAAAGTTTGGTATAATTATCCTTTTTTTTTTTTTTTCCAATTTACTTTTATAGTAATCATCCAAAGATAATTTTTTTTCTAAAGTGTATGAATTTTCCTCCGTAAGTCACGAGAGGTTGAAGGACTTTGTTCACTTTTAAGAAAATTGCATTTCTCTGGAATGCCCATTTGCTTTCTAGGTGAGGTAGGAGGGTCATGCCGAGGGAAACAAGAAAAACAAGTCTTAGGTTGTTAGTATGTGCTGGTATACCCACCGTGAGTTCAACTGCTGTTCCTATCTGCTGTTTAGAAACCTTGATGCTGGGGACACCCTGTTTGTAAGATTTGAAATCCCATGAAATCCATATATAGTAAGTACATCCAAAAAGAGATGAGGTTTTTAGTTTGTATAAATTTTTTTAACTTGAAAAAAAAAATCAGTGCTTGATGTTCTGCAAATGCTTGGAAATTCTTTCTCAATTATTACAATATGAAGAATACCGAGTTTGTCTTTATCTTGGTTTAATCAGCCATTTCTTGGGATCAATTTCATGTATAATGTATATCCTACGACCACAAATTATTTGAAGTATGCCACTTTTATAGATAACATTTGCCAAAGTCAGACCAAATACATCCTCAATTAGTATTTTTCAGGAATAGAAGCATCAAATGAAGTATTACCTTGAAAGTGTTGATCTTTTTCACTAATATATCTTTATAATATACCTATTGAATTGCTAAGCTTATTTGAAAGAAGAAAATAAAGTTATATGCTTTCTCCACTTAACTGAAACACCTGGTCATAAGCAGAATATAAATATATTACACAAGTTAGCAGAAAAATATTTATACACAATACAGTTACTCAAACAGTATAAAGTTGTAGTTTACCATGGAATATTGTAAAATGTTTGATATATGAAAGCAATTATTGACAAATAAAGAGTGGATGCATAGAAATATCAGAAACTGAACATTACAGTAAGACATTTCCCCATCATGTTATATGACCCATGAAACATATTTTCTTTGCTTATACATGAAGATAAAAGCAATTTATTTTTTTGTCGAATTGCTATGATACAGTGAAGATAATTCAAGGTAAATAGAACAGCTTGCCTGCCTTTTTTGTTTCCATTTTATATGTAGAGGTTTCTTAATCACTTACTAATGTTTAGGAAGAGTTGCATTGTTTGTTTTGCTATTCCAAAGACTGCTGTCTGCACTTAATTTTGCTAGTAATAAGTGTTTTTTCCCTCTTTATTCTTTCCATAGACATACATACTGTTAGTATTAAGAGTTCGATATATGTAAATTCCTGATTTGCAACACCACAATAATCAGAATCAATAATGATAGGGTCAAGTACATTATATGCAATCACTAGTGCTGATTATGGTGATTTCCAAGTAAAGAAAAATTATATGTATTTGATATTATATTATACTTGCAAAAGACCAAGTTCGAAGAATGATTGCTCATTAAGGCTTCTGTCTCGGACCAGTTTTAGTGAATTCTGATGAGTATTTGATCTTTCTTTCAGACTGATATGTGGTATTTCTGAGAATGATTTTCTTCATTGCTACTCAAGGCAGAATTGCGGGTGACATTTTACGTATAGAGCATTTTTGAAAAGGATGGAAGGATATAACTGATAGTGTAGTTTGCATGCTTCTCAGTGTAAAGAGAAGTTGATGTGGTAATTTTTAATGAGTTACAGTGTAGTAATAAACACATGTAGTCAACATTTGAGATAAAGCAACACTAAACTGGTATCAAAACACCAACAGAAAGATATTGTTGCAAGAGTTGACTTTGTAGTATTACCTCAGTTTATGATGGGATTTTGTGTATTGTAGGACTGCCAAAAAAATGAAGCTTTATGCAATACCTAAACCTGTGAGAAATCGGTAAAATACATGATTTACACAGAGGTCTCTGGAAGTTAGTGTTAACCAAACATCTGTGTTGTATTTGAAGTACAGTATGTAGATAGTGTATTTCCCTTTTAAAGGTACATGCAGGTAGATGAACCAGGTGCTGTGGCTGTTCTGTTTTTTACCCGCTCTGTCCACGTCGGATGGGGTGCAGGGAGAAGCAAAGTAAAGGAAAGCCTTTGGGGTGATTTCAAAGACTTGTTCTTTTCCTTTTCTGTTTTTCTTCTGGAATTACAGTGGATGTTGTAATGGTAATATTAGACTGTAAAAGCTGATTGACTTTTCTTTAGATAAGACAGAAAACTAGTGTACAGGCTAGAGGTGTTACAGAGCTTGTCTTAATGAAAATGGGGGGGGGAGAAAGTGGTGATAGATGAAATAGTATCTTTTTATTTTTTTTATATATATATATATATAAAGAAAATGATAATGGATTGCATATACTTTGAATATTATTCAGTATAGTGTTTAATCTCTTGAAAATTTATATTTAATGGCTATTTTGTATGTCTCTTTTTCTCGGTATACACAGTGTTTTTGTAGCCTTTTCACCATTACAATAAGAGTAGACAGGAAACCTCTTTTAATACTCTTGCCTTTTTCCTGTAATATGTTTTGCCCTTAAATTTCCTTCCTGTGTTGGTTTACAGTTATTCTTCATTTTACTTTACACTTTATAGGTTTAATTATGGCTTATGTTTAAGGCATTGTTTCTATTCATTAATTTATTGTATATTTTTTTTCTGTTGCTTGTAGATATTGCATACCCTAAAAGTAGCCACTGGTTTTATAGCTCACCAAGCAGTACATTCCACTTCGGATTTTGTCATTGTGCTCAAAGTATCTCTATTTTCGTAGAAGGCCAGGGTAAATTTCTACAGTAAACGAAGCAGGTTGTATTGCTGTACTGTGTGTGATTTGTTTGGTATTGTAGTACAGCAACTAAAGATATTTTGTTGTGTAAGATATTTCCGAGTACCCACCAAATAATATGTTTTATTTTTATCTATTTTTTAAACTTTGTTTTATTTCCAGCATACCTTTAATGATTTATGATGAACTTGGCAGCAGTGACGGGAGAAACAGAGTCTACACCATGTGAAAGGAAGTGTAAAACCTGAGCATTGCACTACATGGACTGTGAGGAAGGTGGCAAAGGAGAGCCAGATATTTTGTTAAAATGCTGTTATTAACATTGGAGAATCTATGTGTGACTTCTGCACTTCCTCGTATTGCATTGCTCAGTACTGCCAGTGTGTGAAGCTGGCTCTGCCTTAACAGAGAAACTACCTAATTAAGATAGAGAGAGGAAGTGAGAGAGAGCGAGAGAGCGAGAGCGAGAGCGAGAGAGAAAGAGAGAAGAAAACACATTCACAAAGCCCAAAATAGTATTTGTCATAATGAATGGTGCCACATGACATTATTATGGAATGATATAGGTTTTCTGTGTTTGTATAAAAAATAATAGCATAGATAAAGAGTGTCATTAGGATCTGTTGTCAATAATTTTAGTCACTTGTATAACAAACCTGTGTTCTAGATTTTAATAAATGAGGGCAAGTCTTGAAGTATGTTTTCTTTCCTTTTGAATTTAAACTCATTGTGTAAATACCATGCATTCAAGAACAGAAAGCAGAGGTATTGTTTTTTATGGTCTGCTTTGTTTAGACAGTTTTTACAACTAAGAAACTACTGAAGGTAATAATAGTAATAGTGATATAATTACAATGATAATGGCCATGATGATCATGATCATGATAGTGATAAAGATAATAATAATAAATATAATATTAATGATCATGATCATGATAAGAATGATGATGATGATGATAATATGAATGTGATCACATTATAAACGACATGAATTTTAGCTCTGGAAGCGTGTGAAAAGTGATATAGCTGACATTATCATCATCTCTACCAAATGATCTACAAGGACAGGGAAGCCTGAAATTCAGCTTGCAAAAGTTTTGTGACAGTTTAGGCTGCTAGCGATGATAGAAGAAGAGATGTGTTTTGAGAATAATCTAGAATGGTTTGCTCTTTTAAATTCATTACATCCACAAAGGCCACTTTGCTGATTGCCTGACAGGGAAATATGTGGTAGTTTGTGCTCATGGACGAAATATATAAAAGTAATACATTGAGAAGATATACTATTAACTATTTCTCATCCTATTAATTTATTTGATGTACTATTTCTTTGGAAATAGACAGGAAGTATGGTTAGGTTGAATTTTTGTCAGCCAGTCCTGTTTTTTTTTAAGCTGCTAGGGGGTAAGAGCCATTTTGAAAAGATACACAGCACTTGTATGTTCAACAAACAAGAATCCAGGAGGCCCCCAGTTTACATGCATGTTTATGGATCATTCCATTACAGATTAGTGGTATATGATATTGATGGCTAGCACATATTTGTCTTTACTATTAACCATTAACCACCATACAAACTTGTAGAATCTTAGAATTTTGAGGGGGAGAGTGACATACAGACCCACTAATCAAAACACATCTGAACAAATGATGCCGTCACCCTCGCCCCCATCCACCCAGCTCCTCCATGTGCTGTTGCATTGCTTATCAGTCCCATATTTTTTGCATGGAGGTTTATTGATACCTGGGGAGTATTATTATTCATATATATATTTCCAACTTTATCGTCTATGTTAATGATATATAAATTACATATATGTTTATATATATATATATATATATATATATATATATATATATATAATATATATATATATATATATCTTATAAATCATATATATCATATATATATATATATATATATATATATATATATATATATATCATATATATCATATATATCATATATATCATATATATCATATATATATATCATATATATATATATATATATATATATATATATATATATATCATATATTATATTATATTATATAAACAGTAGTGTTTTACCATACATTTATATATATATATATATATATATATATATATATATATATATAACAACAGAAAAAAACGGCTAATATACAAGCTAGCTGCAACAGTTTTACAACTTATTTTCAGCAATACGATAATTGTTTTCAAGAAGTGCGAAATACTGTTTGTTGTTCTGCGCCAAGTTAGCTCAGGTTGGGTGTCTGTGAGTATGAATGTGACCGGAGTGGAGTGTGTGAGTCTGAGTGTATGTTTGAGAGAGAGAGAGAGAGAGATTGTGTATCTGTCTCTGAGTCAATGCGACTCGGTGTGCGTGTGCGCGTAAAGATTTAATGTAAATCTGGGTGTGTATGAACCTCATGATAAGACCTGAGTGTCCGGCCGCTTGCTAGGCAGGTGTGCACTTGTGCCCTCAAGGTTGCTCGTTTTCCCAAGCACTGCGTACAGTTTATCTTAACCCCGTGATTTTTTTTCTCCTAAGTCAAACAGATAAACATCATTCAAACTCTAAATACATTTTTCTCTCTCTTCCCCACCGGCTATATCAATCGCAAGCATAATATATCATAATAAACCAGTCGAGAATGGGGAATCCCCTGGCAGGCTACGGCTGAATCAAAACGATGTCCTCGCCCCTTCCTACTCGATCCCTTGGAGCCACGTGAGAGAAGGAGAGGAGTGTTCAAGGTCATTTTGCCGTGTTCCTCGATTCGATATCCCTTTGAAAAAAAAGGGGTTCCACAAGGTTCTATTGGAATTAAGAGAGGGTTCTACTAGCTTTAAGATGGGATTCTTTTTGCCTGAGGACGGGGATTATATTAGTCTTAAGACGGGATTATACTATCCTGAGGTAGGGATTTCAACTAGCCTGAAGACGGGGTTCTGCTACCATTAAGAATGGCTTCTACTGATTCTAATTTATAAATATATACATTTTATCCCTCTTTGCCCCTCAGGCTATACCAATCGCAACCACAATTAATCACAATAACTAAACAGAGAACGAGAGGAATCTTCTCCCTGTCTAACGCTGAATAAAGACGATTTCTCTGCACGTTTGATTCCTTTCTTCTTGCAGATCACCTCCTTAGGGGTCGTCCATTTTTTTCATCATTTTCAGAACTGTAATTTTTTTTTCCATTACCCCCCACCCCCCCCCCACCCCCTTTCAGAGTGTGCAGAGCAAAAGGGTCAAAACCATGACTGCCACTGGATCTCCAATTGGATCTGGATCGGCTTTTGTAAAGATGTTCTGAAAAGCGTGCGCTACAGATTAACACCTTCCCCCCACCACCCATCCGGGCAACGATTTGGACGCTCGTGAAAATTATGTGTGTGCGTGTGTGTGTGTGTGTGTGTGAGTGTGAGTGTGAGTGTGTGTGTGTGTGTTTGAGTGTGTGAGTGTGTGTGTGTGTGTGTGTGTGTGTGAGCGTGAGTGTGAGTGTGTGTGTGTGTGAGAGTGAGTGTGCGAGTGTGTGTGTGTGTGTGTGTGTATGTATGTGTGTGTTCCGAGCCTTATGTCGAGGTTCTACTAGCTTTAGGATAGGATTCGCTTTGCCTGAGGACAGTTTTATACTAGCTTTAAGACAGGACTCTTCTAGTCTGAAGACGGGGTTCTACTAGCTCTAAGACGGGGTTCTACTAGCCTGATGACGGGGTTCTACTAGCTCTAAGACGGGGTTCTACTAGCCCTTAGATGGGGTTCCACTAGCCTGAAGACGGGGTTCTACTAGCTCTAAGACGGGGTTCTACTAGCTCTAAGACGGGGTTCCACTAGCCTGAAGACGGGGTTCTACTAGCCTGAAGACGGGGTTCTACTAGCTCTAAGACGGGGTTCTACTAGCCCTAAGACGGGGTTCCACTAGCCTGAAGACGGGGTTCCACTAGCCCTAAGACGGGGTTCCACTAGCCTGAAGACGGGGTACTACTAGCTCTAAGACGGGGTTCCACTAGCCTGAAGAGTGGGTTCTACTAGCCCTAAGACGTGGTTCTACTAGCCTGAAGACGGGGTTCTACTAGCCCTAAGACGGGGTTCCACTAGCCTGAAGACGGGGATTCTACTAGCTCTAAGACGGGGTTCTACTAGCCCTAAGACGGGGTTCCACTAGCCTGAAGACGGGGTTCCACTAGCCTGAAGACGGGGTTCCACTAGCCTGAAGACGGGATTCTACTAGCTCTAAGACGGGGTTCTACTAGCTCTAAGACGGGGTTCCACTAGCCTGAAGACGGGGTTCTACTAGCCTGAAGACGGGATTCTAACTAGCTCTAAGACGGGGTTCTACTAGCTCCTAAGACGGGTTCCACTAGCCTGAAGACGGGGTTCTACTAGCTCTAAGACGGGTTTCTACTAGCCTAAGACGGGGGTTCTACTAGCCCTAAGACGGGGGTTCCACTAGCCTGAAGACGGGGTTCTACTAGCTCTAAGACGGGGTCTTCTAGCCAAGACGGTTCTACTAGCCTGAAGACGGGTTCCACTAGCCTGAAGACGGAAGGGTTCTACTAGCTCTAAGACGGGGGTCCACTAGCCTAAGGACGGGGTTCCACTAGCCTGAAGACGGGGGTTCCACTAGCTCTAAGACGGGGTTCTACTAGCTCTAAGACGGGGTTCTACTAGCCTAAGACGGGGTTCTACTAGCCTGAAGACGGGGTTCCACTAGCCTGAAGACGGGGTTCCACTAGCCTGAAGACGGGATTCTACTAGCTCTAAGACGGGGTTCTACTAGCTCTAAGACGGGGTTCCACTAGCCTGAAGACGGGGTTCTACTAGCCTGAAGACGGGGATTCTACTAGCTCTAAGACGGGGTTCTACTAGCCCTAAGACGGGGTTCCACTAGCCTGAAGACGGGGTTCTACTAGCCTGAAGACGGGGTTCTACTAGCCTCTAAGACGGGGTTCCACTAGCCTGAAGACGGGGTTCCACTAGCCTGAAGACGGGGTTCTACTAGCTCTAAGACGGGGTTCTACTAGCTCTAAGACGGGGTTCCACTAGCCTGAAGACGGGGTTCTACTAGCTCTAAGACGGGGTTCCACTAGCCCTAAGACGGGGTTCCACTAGCCTGAAGACGGGGTTCTACTAGCTCTAAGACGGGGTTCTACTAGCCCTAAGACGGGGTTCCACTAGCCTGAAGACGGAGTTCTACTAGCTCTAAGACGGGGTTCTACTAGCTCTAAGACGGGGTTCCACTAGCCTGAAGACGGGGTTCTACTAGCCCTAAGACGGGGTTCCACTAGCCTGAAGACGGGGTTCTACTAGCTCTAAGACGGGGTTCCACTAGCCTGAAGACGGGGTTCTACTAGCTCTAAGACGGGGTTCCACTAGCCTGAAGACGGGGTTCTACTAGCTCTAAGACGGGGTTCTACTAGCCTGAAGACGGGGTTCTACTAGCCCTAAGACGGGGTTCCACTAGCCTGAAGACGGGGTTCCACTAGCCCTGAAGACGGGGTTCCACTAGCCTGAAGACGGGGTTCTACTAGCCTGAAGACGGGGTTCTACTAGCTCTAAGACGGGGTTCTACTAGCCCTAAGACGGGGTTCCACTAGCCTGAAGACGGGGTTCTACTAGCTCTAAGACGGGGTTCTACTAGCCCTAAGACGGGGTTCTACTAGCCTAAGACGGGTTCTACTAGCCCTAAGACGGGGTTCTACTAGCTCTAAGACGGGGTTCTACTAGCCCTAAGACGGGGTTCTACTAGCCTGAAGACGGTTCTACTAGCTCTAAGACGGGGTTCTCATAGCTCTAAGACGGGGTTCCTACTAGCCTGAAGACGGGTTCTACTAGCCTAAGACGGGGTTCTACTAGCCCTAAGACGGGGTTCCACTAGCCTGAAGACGGTTCTACTAGCTCTAAGACGGGTTCTACTAGCTCTAAGACGGGGTTCAACTAGCCTAAGACGGGGTTCCTACTGCCTAAGACGGGTGTTCTACTAGCCTAAGACGAGGTTCACTAGCCTTAGACGGGGTTCTACTAGCTCTAAGACGGGGTTCTACTAGCTCTAAGACGGGGTTCTACTAGCCCTAAGGACGGGTTCACTAGCCTGAAGACGGGAGTTCTACTAGCCTAAGACGGGGTTCTACTAGCCTAAGACGGGGTTCGACTAGCCCTAAGACGGGGTTCTACTAGCCTAAGACGGGGTTCACTAGCCTGAAGACGGGGTTCTTACTAGCTCTAAGACGGGGTTCTACTAGCTCTAAGACGGGTTCTACTAGCCGAAGACGGGGTTCTACTAGCTCTAAGACGGGGTTCCACTAGCCCTAAGACGGGGTTCCACTAGCCTGAAAACGGGGTTCTACTAGCTCTAAGACGGGGTTCTACTAGCCCTAAGACGGGGTTCCACTAGCCTGAAGACGGGGTTCTACTAGCTCTAAGACGGGGTTCTACTAGCCCTAAGACGGGGTTCCACTAGCCTGAAGACGGGGTTCTACTAGCTCTAAGACGGGGTTCTACTAGCCCTAAGACGGGGTTCCACTAGCCTGAAGACGGGGTTCTACTAGCTCTAAGACGGGGTTCTACTAGCTCTAAGACGGGGTTCTACTAGCCTTAGACGGGGTTCTACTAGCTCTAAGACGGGGTTCTACTAGCCTGAAGACGGGGTTCTACTAGCTCTAAGACGGGGTTCTACTAGCTCTAAGACGGGGTTCCACTAGCCTTAAGACGGGGTTCTACTAGCCTAAGACGGGGTTCTACTAGCTCTAAGACGGGGTTCTACTAGCCCTAAGACGGGGTTCCACTAGCCTGAAGACGGGTTCTACTAGCTCTAAGACGGGGTTCTACTAGCCCTAAGACGGGGTTCCACTAGCCTGAAGACGGGGTTCTACTAGCTCTAAGACGGGGTTCTACTAACTCCAAGACGGGGTTCCACTAGCCTGAAGACGGGGTTCTACTAGCTCTAAGACGGGGATTCACCAGCCTGAAGACGGGGCTCTACTAGCTCTAAGACGGGTTTCCACTAGCTCTAAGACGGGGTTCTACTAGCCCTAAGACGGGGTTCCACTAGTCTGAAGACGGGGTTCTACTAGCTCTACGACGGGGTTCCACTAGCCTGAAGACGGGGTTCTACTAGCTCTAAGACGGGGTTCTACTAGCCCTAAGACGGGGTTCTACTAGCCTGAAGACGGGGTTCTACTAGCTCTGAAGACGGGGTTCTACTAGCTCTAAGACGGGGTTCCACTAGCCTGAAGACGGGGTTCTACTAGCTCTAAGACGGGGTTCCACTAGCCCGAAGACGGGGTTCCACTAGCCTGAAGACGGGGTTCTACTAGCTCTAAGACGGGGTTCCACTAGCCTGAAGACGGGGTTCTACTAGCTCTAAGACGGGGTTCTACTAGACTCTAAGACGGGGTTCCACTAGCCTGAAGACGGGGTTCTACTAGCTCTAAGACGGGGTTCTACTAGCTCTAAGACGGGGTTCCACTAGCCTGAAGACGGGGTTCTACTAGCTCTAAGACGGGGTTCCACTAGCTCTGAAGACGGGGTTCTACTAGCCCTAAGACGGGGTTCTACTAGCCCTAAGACGGGGTTCTACTAGCTCTAAGACGGGGTTCCTACTAGCTCTAAGACGGGGTTCTACTAGCTCTAAGACGGGGTTCTACTAGCTCTAAGACGGGGTTCTACTAGCCTAAGACGGGGTTCTACTAGCCTGAAGACGGGGTTCTACTAGCTCTAAGACGGGGTTCTACTAGCTCTAAGACGGGGTTCCACTAGCCTAAGACGGGGTTCTACTAGCCTGAAGACGGGGTTCTACTAGCCCTAAGACGGGGTTCCACTAGCCTGAAGACGGGGTTCTACTAGCTCTAAGACGGGGTTCTACTAGCCCTAAGACGGGGTTCCACTAGCCTGAAGACGGGGTTCTACTAGCTCTAAGACGGGGTTCTACTAGCTCTAAGACGGGGTTCCACTAGCCTGAAGACGGGGTTCTACTAGCTCTGAAGACGGGGTTCTACTAGCTCTAAGACGGGGTTCCACTAGCCTGAAGACGGGGTTCTACTAGCTCTAAGACGGGGTTCTACTAGCCCTAAGACGGGGTTCCACTAGCTCTAAGACGGGGTTCTACTAGCTCTAAGACGGGGTTCTACTAGCCCTAAGACGGGGTTCCACTAGCCTGAAGACGGGGTTCTACTAGCTCTGAAGACGGGTTCCACTAGCCTGAAGACGGGGTTCTACTAGCTCTAAGACGGGGTTCTACTAGCTCTAAGACGGGGTTCCACTAGCCTGAAG
>NC_061837.1:2797403-2799903 GCF_019202785.1 Penaeus chinensis
TTGCCCGTGTTCTTTACTTTTTGAAGTGTTAGTGCCCTTGTTCTGTGTTCTTTGTACAGTGTTCTTGCTCCTGTTCTTTGCCTTTGGAGGTGTTAGTGCCCTTGTTCTGTGTTCTTTGTAGAGTGTTCTTGCTCCTGTTCTTTGCCTTTTGAAGTGTTAGTGCCCTTGTTTTGTGTTCTTTGTAGAGTGTTCTTGCTCCTGTTCTTTGCCTTTGGAGGTGTTAGTGCCCTTGTTCTGTGTTCTTTGTAGAGTGTTCTTGCTCCTGTTCTTTGCCTTTTGAAGTATTAGTGCCCCTGTTCTGTGTTCTTTGTAGAGTGCTCTTGCCCTTGCTCTTTGCCTTTTGAGGTATTAGTGCCCATGTTCTGTGTTCTTTGTAGAGTGTTCTTGCTCCTGTTCTTTGCTTTTTGAAGTGTTTGTGCCCTTGTTTTGTGTTCTTTGTAAAGTGTTCTTGCCCTTGTTCTTTGCCTTTGTGGAGTGTTATTGTAGGTTTATTTAGGTTTTTGCACCGTGTTCTTGGCTGTGTACTGTTTTCTTGCTTGTGCTTTGTGTTCTTGACCGTGTCTGTGTTTTAGTTTCATATTTGTTTATGTTCTTGTTGATTCAGTTTTGTTCTTACTGTGTGCTTGCCATTATAATTTGCTCATTATATTACAGTGTGTTCTTGTTTTTTTTGTTTTTTTTTTGCTATTCTTCTGTGTTCCATTCTTCATTTTATGTTCTTGCATTTGCTTTAGTTGATAAGATTTATTATGTGTTCTTTCTGTCTTGATGTGTTCTTGCCTTTGTGCTTTGTTCCTGTGATTTATAATGAATTCTTGGATTTTCTGTTTTTTCTCTAGTAATGTGTGTTTGCTGTCTTCTTACTTTCCTTCTGGTAATGCATGCTTGTTCTATTCTTGCATTCTTGGTTCAATTCTGCTCCTGCAGTGAAGTTGTCCTTTGTGGGTGCAATGGTCTTGATTTTGTTTTTTTTTCTCAGGTGTTCTTGTTTTTTGGAGTGTGTTGTTTATGTGTTCCTGACTTTGGAATGCGTGTTTGCCTTTTTCCTTTGTACTGTGTGTTTGTATTTTGGATGCATTTTTGCTTTTGAAAGGTATGTGTTTGTTTGTTTGTATGGGCTTCTGCCAAAATCTTGTTTTTGAGGTATGATCTTGAATTCGTAATTTGTTCACAATTGTGTACTTTGTTTCTTACTGTTTGAGTTTGTAATATGTGGTCTTATGTAGGATGTGCTATGTGGTCTTACTTTTGTAGTCCTCGCTTGATTTTCTGCATTGTGTTTTTGCCTTGTTTCTTTGCATACATATTTGAGGAAATTGGGATATTCTATCTTTTCTTTCTGTTTTTTCCTCTTTGAATTTATTAGTTATTTTTTCTTTCCTTCATTCTCCCACATGTATGTTTGAATTAATGTAATGGCATACTTATTATAGACATTATTGTTTGATCATTTTGTTCCACAGATGTTAAAAGATTGTAGTTTTTGTCTTCTTTAAGCTTACTGAGTCACTTGGGATTTATCTTTCTATCAAATGCTTTCTTTTAATCATGAACTTGTGTATCATTATTCCTGAGTGTAAGAGCCTTTGTGCATGGTTGGTATTTTTCTGTTTAAAAATGTTATTATGGTATTATTATTATTTTTTTTTTTTTTTTTTTTTATAGTGCTTTTGAATGTTATTGGAATTTATTGGTTTGGCATAATCAACTTAAAATTACTAACTGGATTGTATTGATCTGTGTGAATAACATAATGCATTGATACATTTTTCCTGTAAATTTCTTTTTGGGAAAATCATTGTATATGTTAATATTCTGTGTCACTGTTGTGTAGTGAATATCAAATAATTTTCCAAAAGAATCTATCTAGCATCATTATCAGAAAAAAAAAGGATTTTCATGCCATTCATTTATTCACTTAATTCTGATTTGAAATCTAAATGACTTAATAACTGCATGCACAGTGCTTCATATTATTTATTCCTTACCTGATGTTATTTTTGCTTTCACATAACTTCTTTTTAGAGTTAATCAAAGGCTTAGTCAGATGCCTATCTTAAGTAAGCTTAATGGAAGTATTTATAGGTAGTGATGCATAGGAAGGGCAAAGAGCAATGGGAAGTCATGCGCATACCAGGCCTCGTCAGTATTAACGAGGAGCCTTTTTTTGTTTTTTCTTATTCTGTGTTATCTTTTTGTATATGAGACTTGTGAGGTGTGGCTACTACTGCTCTTATTCTTACACTTGCGATCACTCTTGCTCTTGCTCTAGCTCTTATTCTTACTCTTCTTTCTCTTTCTCTTTCTCTTATTCTAGCTCTGACTGACTTTCTCCTCCTCCTCCTCCTCCTCCTCTTCTCCCTCCACCTCTTCCTCCTCTCCCTCCACCTCTTCCTCCTCCTCTCCCTCCATCTCCTCCTCCTCCTCTCCCTCCATCTCCTCCTCCTCCTCTCCCTCCATCTCCTCCTCCTCCTCTCCCTCCATCTCCTCCTCCTCCTCC
>NC_061837.1:2804903-2824903 GCF_019202785.1 Penaeus chinensis
ACACAGTTCACATGCTGTGCTTCACGCCAGATGGAGAAATTACCGAAAAGAGGAAAATACAAATGATGTTGCTCAGATGTCATCACAGAGAAGACATTGATTTTGTGGTATGCTTTTTGTATGGAAAAGTTAAATGTAGAGTTAGATTCAGAATAAGGAAAGAGGGTTTATACTGACAATTTATATGGATGTATGAATTTTTATTCTCTCTCTCTCTCTCTTACTCTGTGGTATTTGTCCATGAAGGAGAGAATGAAACATAGATTTATTGATTGTATTATGGCATATGAAACATAGTAAAACTTATTTGTGCAAAATTGAGAGATAGATGGAGATGTGATATTCTTCATTTAGGTTTTGTTTCTCAAACATCAGGACATCTTAGGATTATTCTTATGAAAAAAGAATAAGTTTCAGATTTACTCTAGATCTAGATCACAGGAGATATTTGACAAGTATGTAAGATCCTTCGTTATTCATTTTGAAGTTTAAAAAACAAAACTTTTTGAAAGGAGCAAGGTGCTGTCTTTTTTACACTGTATATACCGATAGGCCTTATCAAGGGGATTATTATATGATACCATGTTCTTGTGCTTTTAATGCCAGTGTGATGTAATATATATATGTAAATAAGAGTGATACACTGCCTGGTCTTGACCCATGATAAAAGTGTCTCACTTACACATCCGGTTGTAGTAGTTAGCAATAAGCATCCGCGGCGTCTAAAACAACGAAATTCTACTGAAACCATGAAAACACTCACTTTCGAGACATGGGTGTTAGGAACATGCTCTCCTTGGTATTCTACAGCAGTATTCCGGCACGAGCTCCAATGCCTCCACTCAGAGGGGGGATGGGACGTGACTGGCGGCGGTACTTATGCCGCGCGTTAGGTGTCGAGGAGTTTTTTTTGTAGGCAAGGACATCGGAGTCTTATTTTACGGTGTAGAAAGATCACCAGAGTTTCGTATAGGGAGTTCAATTTTGTCTCTATTTTGCCGTTTTATTTGAGTTCATTCATTTATTTTATATTCTTATGATCATGCAAGACAAGTTTCTGATTTATTTTTTTCTAACACATGCATTTTCATTTAAGAAATCCGTAATTTGCTAAGATTGAAACACTGGTTTTGTTAATCTTTGTTACAAATGGCTTAGCACACACTCTCTCTTGCTCTAACATGAACCGGAGTTTGAAGTGAACTGTTTCTATTATATTTGCCTGTTGAGATCTGTGAGAGAAACGAAATGATTGTTTTATTTGATCTATATCTTCATGATGATCAATAATTTTTAAGGTTTTATCTAAAATGTATTATATTGTTATTTCAGATGTGTATTAAGGGAGAAAAATATTATATGAGAGGAAGGGATCTATGTGATATTGCTAGGTGAATATGATAATGAGATTCATACATGTTAAGACACATTTAAAATTTTTATATCTTCTTATATTTCAAGATAAATTATCAAGCTCAGACTGTACCTAGAATGAGATCTATAAGCTGGAATATATACATATATATATATATATATACACACACACACACACACACACACACACACACACACACACACACACACACACACACACACACACACACACACACACACACACACACACACACACACACACACATATATACTTTTATTATTTATGTATGTAAGAAATGAAAAGGATTCATTCTGCTTGTCTCTAAATACTTGCCCCCTCAGTGGTGATAGACTTCACAAAATACTGTTGTTCGCACAAGATTGGTTGTGTAATCATTGAAGATTTAGTTATACCAGAGTTTATTAGGAAGTGATGCTAGTCATATAAAAGAATGGACAAAAAGAGATACAAAAAGTGTTACATCCATATATAGTTATTGTATATATAAAAAAGAAAAGCCTTTCCTTGGAAATATACTCAAATGATTAAGGATTGTACTAGTGTCAGTCTTGTGAAAGAGAAGGGAGCATTTTTTTTTTTTCCCTTTTTCTTTTTAAATAGAAATAATAATTTATGCTTTGTGAGGCATATTTTATCTCAGTCACCTACCTATTTTAGGCAGCATTAAGAGTCCTTGCATTGTGTCATGTTGAAGCATTGAGAGTTCCGAGCCCTCGGTTATGTATTTTGTCCTCAGTGCCACTCCCACATTGGCATTAGGGGGTTGAGTTCGCATTGATTCTCAGCACTTTGGTTGCGGTCTCTGATTGCATCTTTGGTGGAAGCAATAGCCTGTAATGCTGCAGTGTTAACAAATCTGTGAGGAATGGTATTGATGTAATGGATGGGAACATTTTGGACTGGAGTTGAGGGGAGTTACCGCTTTCTACTTGAATATGCTGTGAGTTTTGTTCGATTTCAGCGAGGCTTAGCACACGTTTAGGGGACTGTGAGAGATGAGTTGGGTAGGCGATTTCTGAGCTAGGGTACAAATTAGAGTGAACTTGATGTCACTTCTTAAGAACAGAAAGTGTTTCTTGTATCCATACTCGTAGAATTTTGATTGTACCAAAAAACTGTGAGTGGGTTGATGATTATTTTTAGAAACAATCCTCACGTGATAGGTAGTTATTGAGTTTACATTTTGAGAAAACATTAAAAGATTTTCTTTATTATTTGCAAGATATATTCTGAACTGGTGGGGTGAGGGAGAAATAGAAGAAATGTGGGATATAGACTGACTGAATATTTTATTTTAGCACTTCCAATTGGTATTGAAATGATTGTTGTATGACCATTACTGAGTCTATTGATCTCAAAGTTCTATTAATGTTTCAAGAAAACAGCCTGTGAACTTCTTTCATATTTGAAGACAAACTGAACAAATGAGAGAGTGGGAGTAGAAAATGTTAGATACAGGTTTCTAAGTGCTTTTCAGCAATAATAGGAGGAACGTGGATAGGAGATTTGATTTTTAGCATAAAAAAGGGCGGTGGCTCCCATTAATAATAGGTGGAAGCCTGTTTTGCAAACATAATGGAGATTTTTTTTTTTTAAGGTTATATGCACAGGTCATAGGCACACAAGCTACTTCTATGATATGTTCTGTGAAGTAAAATCTGAATTACATAGCATTTTATGAGTTCTAGGTCTCTGGTATCCATTTTGAATTTGAAATGTAACCATAGGTCTTTCTCAAAATCATATTGAAGGTATTGTTGGTCCTCATTTTCCAGTGAGATCAATATCTTAGTGATAAGTTTTAAAGATAGGTAATGTTTATTGGGGGCACTTCAGGTCTGCACTTGCAATTTTTGGAATGTCCTTTCTTTTTTGATAGAGGAGGGATAGTCAAAATGCATTGATTGTGTGTTGTTGTCTCTCCTCAGTTTTGATGCTGAGATTGTGGTAATGTTAACTGAATATTTTTTATTTTCCTCATTCTGAATTCTGTTTAGCATGCAATACCATTTCCTTTTACGTGCTTCAGCTATAGCAAGTCATCCAGTGTCTCGTAGAAGGTCATCAGAAGCAGTGAATGTGGTTTATTTGCATTTATTTAATGACTGACTTACCCCCAAACACCAGGTTCCATGCACTCTGTCCCCTTCCCAGGACTAGACCCCAAAATGTTTTACCATCACGAAGCAATCACAGATGTCGTTTCCTTTCTGCTAGTACTATGTCAGCTGGCTGGTGTATTTTTATATTAGCATTTTTTCCAAGGGCCTTTCCTCCATGCTCCTCAGCTGTCCTGGGTAGGCCCTACATCCCCCTTCATCTCTCTTCCAATTACCACAACTGAGGTGCACGAGGGAGCCCATGACACCTCTCTCGGTAAGCTTGTTGTGCTTTCAGCTTGAAACTTGCTGGTAGAATACCAAAACTTCCTCAAAAGTAAGCCAGTGTCTGGGGGTTTATTATACAAAATGATCACATAATATACCTGAGGATGAAACTGTTGCTACAGTGGGCTTTTCATATATGTTTAATGAATTTTTAATGAACTTCATGCATTGTTGTCTAATTTATAATTTTTTCTGTTATTTACATTTGACCATGCATTTTATGCTACCAGAGTAAAATATTTAAGTCAAACAGAAATCATGCTTTTTGATACTATAGAGGTATAATCTGTGTAACACTTGTGCACTCAGAATTATTTGATAAAACAATCGTTTCTGTAGTATTGTAGAATAGGGTATTTATTAACTAAACTAGACAAAATGTATTTGAGATAATGTTTTGTTACCGCATACAGTTTATGGTTTACTGTACATTAAGGTTATGATCTTCATTTTTATGTGGTGTGAAGCAGTGTTATACTTTCTTTTCTTTTCTTTTGTATCTCAAAACAAAATATATAAGGTTATTGTTACAGAAATGTTCTCTGTTGAGTAATATGTTTAGTGTGGACTGTAGATGGAAATGCTGTACATTTGACACTGGAGAATCACTTTTTTTTTTTAGTGTGTTAACTTTGCCCATTTATTAATGTTCATCTGTAACTTTGGGATAATGCTTTACAATGAATGTCTAGGTAAGATCACCATTTCTCAAGTCAGCTAAAGATATTTTTAGATATTTTTATAGAGGGTACATGAAGCAAATTTAATCCTCCAAAACATAGTTGTTAAGCAAACCATTAACGAATTAGGTGGACGCATCTTTTGCATGTATGGATAATGCACAGTTAGAGAGTGGAAAGAAAGTTAAACAAAAATGAAAAAGAAAATTAAAAGTTTAAAAGATGAATGATAATTAAAAAGAGATTAAAGTAGGGAAAATGGCTCGACTTGTGAGCACGAGTTTCAAGAAAGAGCAGCAATTGCGGTAACAACCTAACCTGCAACACACGCTGTTATTCACACACCTGTTTACGGACCCTAGATTAGGTGAAGTCCGACCACGTAGTACAGTGCTGCGTTGGGTTATTGGGCTGGGCTTTGCGGCCAGTGAGGCTCCACCATCAGCAAGAGACTGGTGTTTGGCAGCCTCTCTGACCAGTTGAGATTCCCAGTTGTAACCTGAGCTGCAGTTCTATGCTTATCTAGTCAATCAGTTGACCCTCTCCCTTTGTATGTTGTCTTCATTGTTAGACATCATATTGAATGTTTATGTAATATATATACATTATATATATAAATTATGATTTTTTTTCTTATTTTTTTTTCAATCTTTAGTAATTATCACTGTTGGCTTGCCAAAAGGAAAATGTAAAGAGAAAAGAAGGGGAAATCCCCTCAGTGGTGGGCTGTGGTAGGTGTTTAAGAATGTCCTTTACTGAAAGCATACTGTATGTTGATCATCGAGATTTTGTTTCTTTTTTATATTATGCAGAGAGAGAGTATTGTTGCTTTTCTTGGGAATACTCTTTAATATATATTTGATGTTTAGAGTAGAAATTCTTTTCAACCCAATATTTGTTGCTATGATTATGAGCATTTAGAAAATCCTATTATGTAATAACATGTTGTGATCCTTTCCAAATAACTATATTCTAATTTAAGGAGTTAGAAACCCTTTTTTTTTTTTTTTTTTTTAACAATTATATTACACTTGTTGTTGAACTGTATAAGATGCATATTAGTATATTTTGTTGAATTTATTGCATTCAAATTATTCAGATTTCTTGAGACATGATGCACTTCACTCGTTTTGGATTTACTGTACTCACTCGTAAGAACACTAGTAGAAATATGCAACCCAAATATCCAGGGGTATGTACCATGGATAGAGTAGACATTAAATTATTTTCAATATTAAAAATGTGTTGTTTTTTTTTCCTTCTCTCTTATCCTTGATAATAAGGTCATCGTAAGTTGTATATACTGTGATTGTGAATGAATTTTCTAGTTGTTTGTGTTCACTTCGTGTTTTGCCTTTTATTTTCTCAAAAGGGAATATTGTAAGTAAAGTTTTGCAAGAGGAAGAATTGGTTATTTTTTTATAATAGTGGTTACTATTATTTTGAACATGTATGAAGAATGGAGTTTTGATGGTCATTCCAAAAAAGTATGGTCATAATACTGATACTGAAAAGACAATTCATTTTCATACTGAATATTTTCTGCACACTACTTTACCTCTAGCTTTTATATCTACTGAACTCTCTTATTTATCATATTTGAAGTCAAACAAAAAATATGATCAAACAGAAAGTAGAAAACTATTAGAAAAAAAGGGAAATACTTTAATTCTAAACAGAATACCGTGTTATTACCCTCGGTCAATGTTCCGTCTTTTAACCCAAAACTGACAGGCATGGCATGTAATGTACATGCCATGCCTACTGTGAAAGTACTTTATTAATTGTTTTTACACGTAGATGGCTCCACTTATATAAGTCAACAATAAGCCAGTTATGAGTACTACCTGTCTCACCTGTTTACCCTTTTCTTTCATTTTCAAAAACATTTCATCTTGTATTGCTGGCAATAAGATTATGATAATTATAATGTCTATAAGAAAGATAATGTCATCAATATTGAAAACTTTAGTAAAAATATTTTTTTTTTCCTGCAAATTCAAGGAAAGGTTAAATCAGGTAAGGTTACAAGGTCTACTAATTGATTCCTCTGTGGCTAAGCACTAGCAGAGCTATCTATATGTAGAGACATTTCACAAAAAAAATATAAAATGGGCACAGCCTTTTCCCAGCAACACTGGGTTAAAAAAACTGATGCACATTGTTTTTTTTACAACAGTTATATATGATAAAAATAGGAATGTAATTTTAAATGAGCATCTTTTGGTTATAAAAATAAAGAAGCATAAGCATTAACAAAGGTGATTAATAAAACCAGTCATTTTAACAAAATTTTATTAATTCATACAAGTCAGGATTATGCATTTCAAAGACCAACTTCCAAAGATTTTCAAAAAATATTCCAACGAACTACACCACAAAAATTTAGCTTTCATATTTAACAGCAATTTAAATTTTTGTCGACATCATAAAGAAAGAACCTTGATGAGTAGCATGCAAGGTTCCCGAATATTGGCTTTCTTAGACCAATGGTCATGTAAATTTAGAATAACTGCATATTATTACATTTTGTGGGGAGAAAAGAGTACACATGAAGAGAGAAATATGATACTTCTGTATTTTATGAATATATGAGTTACCAATAAAGAGAGTCTGCTCAGTGTGGTTCTTACCTTTAAAAGTTATAATAGTAAAAAAGATGAGAGAGAGAGAGGACTTAAACCAAAGCAGATTAGGAAATGTTATTAATTTTGAATATTTTTCCCTCACTTATGAAGGTCTTAAGATATAAAATTAACTTTAGTTATTGTTAATTGCAAAGCATCTTTTGGCCACAAAAACTACGAAGGTAAAATCTGAGAGAATTCTTTTTGAATAAAAAACACTGCATTATATTTATGCTTGCATGGAATTTGCAACAAACTTTAACTAACCAATTACTAAATTTTGAAAATTTTGTTTATAAAGAAAGGATAAGTTTTAATGAGTATATAAAATTTTCTTCTATATTAGTAGAGGAAGCACTGCATTACTCTTGATTGAATGGGAAGTGACAAACAGATAAAAGTGATTAAGAAATTGCAAATATGGCCACAGTTTGTTTTCAGAAAACTTTCTTTCAACCAAAGTTACAGTTTGGCGTCAAAATGGAATTTTCCGACATCTTGACTGAAGGATTTATTACTTACAAATATATACATAAGTACTCTTACATAAAACATTCATATTATGCATCACAAAAACCACATGAAAACAATAGAAAGGGTTCATTTTGATACACATACTATATATATTCAAATATATCATTAAAGAAAAATTACAATTTTCAGAGAGCATTGAGAATCAGATTTTCCTTGTTCTGTTTTGAAAGGATTTGCCAAAATAATCTGGATTATTCTGGTAAAAATTCAGTGACTGCAAAACAATATTTTAGTTTTGGAAAGATTCAAGTTATTATTCCATTTCATCAAATTTAAACTCTTACTAGCCTGTGATGACATCAGGATCATAATAATTTTTCCGGTGTGTAATTAAAAATACTAATAATGAGTGTGATAAAACATTGGGAGTTCAAAATTATGTGTATTAAAAATTAGCTGATATCAATATTGATCGACTGATATTATGGGTTAATTTAACGAGATTAGCTTGAAATTGACTGGTAATACAATAATATTCTTGGATGACTTCACTTGCTCTGTCTTTTTATGTGTATTTCATCAACTTACCATATTTAAAACAAAAGCTGTAACAGATATCATCTCCCTGTGAATGAAGAGAGGTAAAATACGAGAACTGAAACGCTGCTGCTGTGTTTCTTTGAGAAAAAAGTGTAAATTTGTGTTCTATTCGAGCATTTCTGGTATACATACTCTTCTTGTGGTGAAGAATGTATGGAAGGTAAACATTATCAAATTATACTCATGGGTCAGTCATGAACTCAAATTATTTTCATGATGAACACTGACTTCCTAAAAAGATACTTCAGAAAATAAGAACATAGTGAAAAATAAAAATTCATCCCACATTTACACTGAATATTTTCAAATAATATGTTTAAACTTATAGGAAACAGGCAAAGCACAGCAGAAAAAAAGGTGTAAAAAGCCAACAATGATTTTAGTTAAAAATATTATTGTCAATGGAGTCAAGTAATGGCACAGTTTTCAAAAACCTCTAATAATTTTTTTTTTTCTCTTGCCCATAAGACAAAGTTGACTTGTTTGATATGTAATGTGTTATAACATTTTCAGAATGAATGAACTGATAAAAAAAAGAAAAAGAGAAAGAAAAGAAAAGAAATATATATATATATACAATAAAGACAGCAATGTGTTTGTGTATTTTGCTTCTTTCATGCCTCTTACTTCTCAAATACCATAAATTATCTACTTCCCTATTTGTACTTTAACATGGAGGCATCTGTGTACAATTAGAAATATTTAGTGCACATTCAATAGATGTTGATAATATATACATACATGTGTCTACCTAGTTCCAAACACATAAAAACAGACCAACCATTAATTTCCATTTATCATTCTTTCTTTTATCTTAGAGCATTCTTTAAGTTTGCTTCCGGATGTTGACAAAGCTCTTTTTTTTATACATGTATACAAAATAACACACAGATGCACCATAAATTTTCCGGCAAATTTGGATCTTACACTGTGCCAGACAGAGGTTACATGCAACCCATTCACAAAGAACAAAATTTTGAATAAAGTATGGCGAGGCCACAGCTGTTTTCCCAAAGCATCATCCCAGCCATGGAACCCAGACTTACAATATGATTAGATGTACCCTTGCACCAGTAAACATTTCTCTTTGATGTCGCAGGTGACCAATCCACTAATTATGTATCTAAACTGAAAACTGCAAAATTATGAAATCTGGCCTGCATCATGGTTCAAAACATATGACAAGAAACTAACCTCCTAGTAAATTATTTTGCATTATTTGATACGAGATACACATGCATGGATTTTTGTTAAGCTACTTTGAACTCTCTATTGTAGTCACCCCAAGCTATAGCAAATACTGTTATGTTGAAATCGGGTTAAAAAAATGGGAGATGCACCAGCATACAGTCTCTCTGTGCCACACTCTATGCTGTCTATGCCTGCACAATGAACTAATATGGTAGTCACAGAAAATACTTGTCTACTCATACTTCTGCTTGGATTAGCAGTGCTGGACTGTCAGATGCCAAAAAGTTGGTGGCGTACTTTCATATATAATGCTCTAGTAAGGCTATGTTTTGGTGTTCATTCATTTACTTGTAACATGTTAGGGGGAAAAAAAAATCTTCAATAATTCATAAGAGCTTTGTATTTTATTTCCTTCTACTCGAGTCTCTTTTCGCTTACATTTTCTCTGAAGGTTCCAATTATCTTGTGTATTTTGTATCCCTTGGAAAAAAAATCAAGCTAAATACCTGTCTTTTGTCATCTTTATTAAATTCTGTTTATCAACTCTTTGTACTGTACTTAACACCATCTCCACCAAAGCTTTCCATTTCTTCCAGTCAGATTCACAGAAAAAGAAAGAAAATAAATATAATAAAATAAACTAATTAAAAAATAATAATAATTAATAAATAAAGGTCATATAAAACACACATCTATTTACCTGTAATATTTTTGCAGTCTTTTTGGTTTTTTTCCAAATATATTAAGACAAAACCAACACAACAACAACCTCTCACTTCCCTCTCATTAACACTGCCTTTCACACTGTTTGCTATTTCCAATGCATTTCTCTTTCTTCAATTCATAATCAGACCTTCCGCTTCCAGACTTTCCATGAGTGGATAATCTTATATATATTCAAACGAAACATAAATGAAAATAAAGAATAAAGGTTAAAAAATCTGTATTATACACCAAACTATTACATTCAAGTGTTATTCATGTTCTCAGGTCAAGTATCTATGTCAGAGTATCTAGAATCCTCAATATTCAAAACACTGATAATAAATACAAATGTTTATTTGACACACAGAGAAAAAACTTGATTACTGGGATAATGATAATAAATAACAATAATAATGATGATAATAATAATAATTATAACAATAATAATAATGAAATCGTCTGCTTCCATGAAAGACTGTTGGGAAACTGCAAAAGCAATAAAAGAAGAGAGAGGAATGTCTAGCCCAAATTACGACATCAACTCCTGCAGTTTTTGGTAATAATAAATATCAACTGAGATTAGCTTTTCTTTATACAGAAATAAAAGGATTTGTCTTCTATTTGTTTAATGTAATTATGTAATCCAATAATTGGAAAGGGAGTGAAGTAAAATAGAATAAAAGGTTTGTAACAATTCTAAATAACTTATAGAGCAGTTAATCATGAATCACACATTACCACTAACTTCTAAATAACAAATCCAGTGACCTTGCTGAATTCTTAATATACCTAACAAGAACAAAAGAGAGAAAAGGTGAAAGAAAAAAAAAAATACTTATGAATGTACCACTACAAAAAAGAATTAGTTATACACAAACAGACCCTTATTAAGGTAAGAATCACAGAGTACATTAGCAGAACTATCACTCAAATCTATATTCCACCATGACCAAAGTTCTGAGCAAACTTCCTGACTCCCTTAAGAAATGGCTGATACAGCTTAACTCCACTCATCAACAAAAAAGGAGGGGCATTGGGGTGAAAAAGAAGAGCAAGAAAAACTTAACATATAATCTGTCAGCAATCATTTCTGGGCAACTGTAAGCCATGCTTTTCAATATACTTTCTCCTCGCATTCTCTATGAGCTGTGCTTTTCTCGTCTGGAAAGATGTCATTCTCTCTGTTGCTGACTTTCCAAAGGATTTTGCTGCTGTATTCAGGGAAACATTAGTTTCCGATGAACCTGCAAGAGAGGTGGCCATCTCCAGCGTCGACTTAGAAGCACTATTTGTGGGCGATGAAGTATGGGGGTGAGTGGTGGTGGGTGTGGCTGGTGGGGGGGTAGGGCTGGAGGCTGCAGGGCTGGGGGTGGCAGGGCGAGGCTCAGGAATGGGCTCTGGCACGTTACCCTCAAGGAAGTTGGTAATTGTCTGGTCGACATTCTGCGTACGCACTGGAGGAGACGGAGACAGAGTTGTGTGCTGTTACAATTTGCATAGTTACCTATACATCTATAAAACATTTATGTAAAGATAAAGATAAAAAAAAAATAAAAAATAAAAAAAATACATCACTCCTTAGAATACTTTCCCTCTTTATGCCTAATTCACCACCACAGAACTAAAGTTAAAACATGTAAAGATCTCTAGCCAGACAGCCACATTTACAATACAAATCAAGACCTACAAATAATCCCCCAACTTCCCCTGAAGAAACCAACACAGACTGACCCACCTAAATCACGCTTAATCTGATCCAGGGAAATGTGGGGCAGCACCTCCTGCACCTGCTGGGCCATGATGTGCACCTCAGGACTGAGCATGGGGTTGGCTGCAGCTGCAGCCTCCCTGGCCAGCCTCTTCATAAATTCCACCTGCAAAAACATTGATAGAGGATAAATATACATTTTTTGAAAGATCTCAACTTTTTCCATTAAATCAAAGCTGTAAAATTCCCTCCATTTGTAGGTTCACCGCAAACCGTTGACAATTTGGTGCTTGGTATTTCCAGGTCTTGTATTGGGAACACATGGCCCTTACTGGAACTTGCATGTGTTTCAGACTCCTCATGCATTTTCAGAGTGATCTGATTGATGCATTTATAACATCTCCCTCATTACTGATGATCTTTTCTTCTATTGTAAACTTTGATGACATGTGGTGTATGTTACTGTTCCTGAACTTCGAAAATCATAGCCAGCCTTTACATTTTATAAATACTTCTACATATGAAGAATAATTAACAAATAATCACTACCCTTTCTATAATTATCTAATGATTATGCATATTTTATACACATGCATGTATGGTTGTATGAAACAAATATATATTAGACTAGCTATTCTGTGATCTCACTGTTATTTATGTGCAAAATAAAGAGGTCACAAGCTTAACGTCTCCCACCTTGTCTGCGACCGTATGATTGGTTGTCTTCACAGACAGGGAAGCTGCTGAAGCAACTTGCACGCGGGCAGCAAATTCCTCTGCCGACTCACTTTCTCCTCTTCTCATGTTTCCTACATATCTGTTGAACAACCAAACACATTAGACACCAAAGAAAATCAAAACATGAATGTTATTCACAACAGGTTTTTCCCAGTGGAAGACTCCTCACCCACTCAAATTCTGCAACATTTCCCTCATCACTATCCTCATTCTGCATCTTGCTACTACCTCTTTCTCACACTTTCCATTATCACACTCTATTTGCAGATGCACACCAAGCCAAAACACAAACACAAACAAACATTTCTGGAACTTCTGTCCATTCATTTACAAATTAAACTAAAAAAAAACAAAAAAACCTTCAGTTCCCATCCCCCCCCAACTACACCTCACCCATCCCCTAGTCATTCATAAAAATATTCCTACACATCCAGACCAGGAAGGAACCTTCCTTCCTTACTTGATGGTGAACACAGTCACAGGTGAGAAGAACATGAAGCAAAGGTCGGCGACCCATGACGCCCCGAGGACTGAGGGTGCCACGGGCAAGAGGGGGAGACGCCACACCCGGATGCCAGCCACTAATACTGATCCGTTGAATTCAAAGGCCCACGATCCAAACCTGTAGGATGAGGAGCATGTTTAGTGGCACTGTTGGGTGTTAGCAAAGCAAAGAGTCTGTTGTGAGAATTGTGAATAGAATCTGGACACATAAAACAAAGTTGCATCTATAACCAAGAATAAAAAGAAAAAATATATATACACAAAAAATAATTTACTAACTCAGTCAAAGCAATGAGAACAGCTACATTCAAATCCTTCTAAATTCTGCAACCTATACAGGACCACAACTCAAACAAAATGCACTTACTTCATGAGGGCCAACTCCCCACTTGTGGTGGCTCCCTCAGGGTGGAGGAGCAGAGGAGGGTTGCTGCTTTCACTGAGGTAGGAGCGAGCATTTGCTCTGAGAGCTTCGCGGCCTTGCGTCACCCCCAGGTCGCGGTAGCAAAGCAGCGAAGAGAGAACACTGGGCAAGTCATATACACTTGGCTGCAGGAGGATTTCAACTTATTAAGACCAAGTTATATGAAGACAACAGTAAAATATATAAGGTACACGAACTCTCATAAAATGCTAGATTGCTTAATAATCATACATAACTATCCCTTAATGAGATTACATATCACAGCTATAAAACATTGCTCATTTTCACTGACAAACTGGAGAATAGAAGAATTATAGCTGCATCAATTCATCTTTTCTTCTTTTAATTAAAATGTTAGTGTTCATTTAGGACTGAATTAAAATAAATATCAAAACAAAGAGGAAAGCCTCCTTCATATTTCATGTGAACTGTGATCTGGATCCCGATATGGAGGGGAAAAAAGTTGCCTTCCTCATATAAAAGCTTCACCTTTATTTATTCTTACAATGTCACTCTTCTCCTTCTCAGACCTTGGCTACAAATACAACAGCACTACTTTTGCAGACAACAATGACTAATATATTTCTTTGGACTTGATGAATAATGTTCACTGTTGTTGCTTAGAATCAGTCACTACTAAGAGGAAAGTTCTCAATTGGTGACTGATTTCCAGACCATAAAAAATATCTCATACACATATTTCATCATCTAAACAAGGGATTCAGAAAATACACAGCTCTAATGGTTCTACTGTACTTAACTTTCTGTTGAAAATATTAACTATTTTGAGTCTAATGGGGGGAGGGGGAGAGAGAGAGAGAAAGAGAGATAAGGGCTCAGGACTTACTGTGACGCAGGGCATAACCATGGACACTGCCAGGTGATCGAAGGGTGTGATGTGGTTGGTTGTTATGATGCGGCAACTATGATCTTTCTTTTCCACATCCTCCTCCTGCACCACCAACCCTAGGACTGAATAGAGCACCCGCAACACAACCCTTGGGGAGAGGAAAAAAGTAAATATCACAATTAACACTACTGCTTCAACTACTCCTATGATATAGGTAAACAGATAGTCAGATAAACAAAAACACGTTGACAAATCCTAATGAATGACAATAAAATCTCAAATATCATACGTGGCATGTGATCCGAAGTCACACAAGAGAAATCAATTTTACAACCGCACTCTGAGACTGAGTGTCCCTCAAAACTTCCTGTCGACAGAGCTAGTTGGAAGCAAAGGGACCCTTACCTTCTTATGACTGTGTTGTGGGGGAGGATGGATGACGCTACAAACAACTGTAAGGATATAAACACTCGCAGCACGAAGATTACGAGGCCTAGTGGGGTGTACAGGAGGAGGAACAGAAGATATGGTCCACTTGGAAACCTGGAAGAGAAAGACAAAATGGTAAAGGAAGGGTAGAAGATAATATTAATAACATGTAAGTATGGATAACTAAGAAAATACATAATATGAAATATTTTTCCGTTGACCAGTATGTAATGTTCTTATTTGGAGAAACCACACTCGCACACTCGCACTCTCGCACTCACTCTCTCACTCTCTCACTCTCTCACTCACTCACTCACTCACACTCTCTCTCTCTCTCTCTCTCTCTCTCTCTCTCTCTCTCTCTCTCTCTCTCTCTCTCTCTCTCTCTCTCTCTCTCTCTCTCTCTCTCTCTCTCTCTCTCTCTCTCTCTCTCTCTCTCTCTCTCTCTCACTCACTCACTCACTCACTCACTCACTCACTCACTCACTCACTCACTCACTCATTCACTCACTCATGCACTCACTCATGCACTCACTCATGCACTCACTCATGCACTCACTCATGCACTCACTCATGCACTCACTCACTCACTCTCACTCACCCCCCGCTCCTCCCTCAATCACCCCCCCCAGACACACACAGAGTGAGGAGAGATATCTGAGAATGTAAAATAATACTCCACAATGGGATCACCAACACCATGTGACCTACTACAGACACGAAATGAAACAGACGACTACAATGCTTATTTGTGGTTAATTATAGAGTATCGTACCAATAGTCTGTTCTGTTCTCTTTTCAACAGAAAGTCGACAGGACTGTTTCAAAGAGAGTTACATCTAGCATGCATGATTAAAGACTGTATTTTCTTATAAGAAATAATCAAGGGTCTTAATATAGTCCTTTCTGCATCATCTTATATGGAGAATAAAAGAAAGAAAACGAGAAAAAAAAAAAAAAGGACAGTATCCCCTAATTTGGCTATCTATTACAAGATCCTTTGCATAATAATTAATTTCCTCATAAAAAACAAATAAAAAATAAAAAAATACATAAATAAAAAATAAATAATTATTACCAGAATCTTCCTTTTCATTTATTTTTATATATTTAGTTTCTACATTTTAAACTCAATCTTTAAAATTTCTATGCCAAGTCTTTAATCCTAAAAAAACTGAGTTTAAACAGTAGAAACTCGACTTGACTGTACACGGCATCCGGTATGTGGCTTGATATAGCACAGGGAAATCCAGTTGAAAAGTCCTTTCAAGTCCATTCAAATTTTGTACTCATCATCATCGTCAGCAGAGTCTGATATATATATATATATATATATATATATATATATATATATATATATATATATATATATATATATATGTATGTATATAATATATATAAGGAAGCAAACAGAGCTCTATTTTGCCAAAGTAAATCATTATAGTGCTGTTGGCCATAAAAGTAACTATGATTACTGTCCATTTGGTATATATCATGCTCACGGGTACTTTGTCCTGAAAGTGCATATCTTATAATCTATTTTAGATGATATACAAGTCAACTGTGGAATATGTGACTTGTTCCTTCTCTTCCCAAAATCATCAAGTTTTTCAGGGACCTCTTCGTTTGTTGGGCTGGAAGGGTATTCAATATAATCATATCGACCTACAAGGTAAGTTAGGGTTCGGTGAATGGCATAAAAAAGTAAATAATCTAGCCAAATTTTTTTTAGTATTAGAAATACACAGCTCTTTTAAAATAATAATAATAATAATAATAATAATAATAATAATAATAATAATAACAATAATAATAATACAAAAAAAATAATAACAATAATAATAATAATAATAATAATAATAATAAACTCCTTCCACCCAAAAGAAAAGAATAATAATAATAATAATAAGAAAAAAACAACAACCTTGTTAATAATCTTTCCTCACATTTTGGGGGCCTCAACAATGGTTTTCTCTTAGCCAAAGCATAGTGAAAGGTGCTTCACCATATGCCACCGGGGAAAATGCGGTGCTCATTTTTATTTTATTTATTTATTTTTTTATTTTTTTTTTTGTGAAATGTCTCTGCACATAGATGGCTCTGTTAGTGCTTAGCCACAAAGGAGTCAATTAGTAGACCTTGTGACCTTACCTGATTTCACCTTTCCTTGAATTGGCAGGAAAAATGTACTTTTTACTATGCTATGAATATTGATGGTGTTATTTTCATTATAGACATTAAAATTACTATAATGTTATAAACATTAATCACAGCAAATTAATTAAGATAATGTAAAATATTTTTGTAAATCAAGGAAAAGGGTAAAAGGGTGAGACAGGCAGTACTTGTAATTGGCTCAGTGGTGACTTAGTACAAGTGTATAAAAACAATTAATAAAGTAAACTCACAGTGGGCATGGCTTTGTACGCAACTGCCATGCTTGTCAGCTTTGGGTTAAGGGGAGGCTCACCTGTTTCCTACTCTTGATTGGAAAATATGCATAGAAAAAGTTATGGCCTTATGGATATGAAACTATTGCTCTGTATTCATGTTATCTTTCTTTAAGGGAAGCAAAGCCCTTATCTTATTAAGCTGAAAATGACCTGGGAATATTGATTTTTCTACACCTTACCACCTCAGAAAGTATACTGGCTAGGGATCAAAATCTAGAATATTTTTTTATCTGGGTACCTGAATGGTTTCTCTAAGAATCAATGAGACCACTTTTTAAAAACATTTGAAATGAAAGGAAAAAACATTCATTGAAATTATATAAAATGAAAACATTGAGATTTTCACTTTCAACCCAATGCTGACAGGTGAAAAAAAAACAAAAAAAATTCTACTCTGGAGATTAATGGCAACGAGCCGACTCTGGGCGCAGGAGTCCGCTACATCAAGCTGAACGTCCTGCTCCAAGCCCTTCAAGTATTACGACTTCGTTCTCAAGCAATTCTTCCCAAAATTAAGGTCAGAGGACTTCCTGAAAGGTGGAAACTAAGGTTTCGAGTAATTCAACCTTAAATAATAACCCATCCATCTTACATCCATAAGGTTATGCACCAGTGTCAATGATGTAAGGCAATAATCCACTGTGAAAGATAACTCTCCATCTTCTCAATAACCAATCAGAAGCCTCAGTTATTCTGATATTGGTTAGCAAGAGCGACACACCCTCCGGAGAAGAAGTCCCAAAAGCTGGGTATAAAGCGAACTAAAAAATCCATGCTAACCTTTCCTACCTTCTATTTGTTCCCTAGCCGGGGGGACCAAGACCCCCCCGTACCCCTATTCATTACCACTTCGTGCCAACAGAAATTAAGAACTCTGGCTTTGTGAGGGTGTTGTGGACTTAGTCTCTGAGCAGTGATATGCGACAGATATTTTCATCATTTCAAATGAGGCCATAGCAGCTCTACCTGTGTTGTTTATGACTATCTCTTATGCTCTAGAAAATGGCGGTGTCCATTTCTCTCTATCTCTATGCTTCGCCCTTGGTCACATTAACCTTTACTCTGATTGGCCAACTGATTTTGTAAATTCATAAATGTAGGCCAACATGACCCACAGGCATCATGATGCTACCATGCTATATGTTCCTAGGTGGTAGGAAAATACTGTGTAGCTAGATATATAAACAAATTTTGATATATCCTTACTAGAATTAATTCACTAATAAATGTCTTTCTCATCTGAGATTTTCATCTTTTTTTTTATATAGGTTACACATGAGACCCTAGTTACACTGTTTAAATCACTAATAATTTCAAATTGTGGTAAACCCTTAGCCGCCGGGTAGCCTGTGGCATGCCTGGACCATATTCCGGGTGGCATGTGCATGCATGCCCTGGTGTGCCAATCTCGTTTTCCGGGGGAGTGTATGGTAATGCCACTCACACTATGCTGACTATGCCAGCAGCGGGAAACAGACACTGCTATCTTAAAGGGCATCAAAAACAGAGTAATAAACAACAAAGTACAGCATCTCCAGCCTCATATTTACTATGAAATGACAAAAATATGTGCTGCATCTTACTGTTCAGAGACTAAGCCCACAGCCAGAGGTCTTAATTTTGTTGGCATGAAGTGCTAGTAAACACAGTGGCTTGCCCTGCGTCTAGAACAGAAAGTAGGAAAGGTTAGGGTTGGAGTTTGGGTTCACACGATAGCCTGTGCCCCTCGCCTCCGGAGGGCCGTCGCTCTCGGGGGCACATCCCAAACTGCTCCCGAAAAGTGCCGAGCCCGAGGGCGGAGAGCGAGCCCTTGGCCTCCCGGGCGGCCAGCATATGCCTTGGACTCGAGGTCGAGAAAGGGCGACACGTCCACCTGCTGAACAGCGAGCCTCACGGTCAGCGAGGGTGGCTGTAAACCTTCAAACCAGGGGAACTCGAGAGATTGTAAAACGTAAGTCATTTAGTAAAGCCTAAATAATGCCCATTTTCCCGTGATTAAAACTTACCTGTTTCTATTGTATATGGCTTCGATTGGTATCGTCATAGCGACTCTGTTGTTGGTTATAGTATTGTGTTTAAGTCAGCTGTATCACTGCCCTGTTGTTGTTTACGCCAATGACTTCATAAGAAATGAATGATCAAAATCTCGCAAAATTCTAGGCTTCTCCAGCTGTAAATACTCTCGGCCTTGTCACGAGCAGTTCACTAGTTCCGGCTTGGGCAGCGTTGTTTGATTATCGTTTTCGTATCTTATCTCTTGCTTATTTTTTGAACTGATGATATATGACTATGCTTTATGAGAAAGTAGTTGTTTATTGTATTCTTGGAATTATAGGGAGGTAAAAAGGGGTAATGATAGTTCGGATGAAATCTAAGAACACATTTTAATCGATGACATAACCTGGATCCAAACATTGAATAGACGTCATATGAACAATGGCTATGTATTTTTGTGTTATAATTATTTGCCCAAAAAAACACAATCAAAGAACCAAAAAAAGTAGAAAAAGTAACAGGGGATTTTTTCTTTGCGAGAGAAATGCACCTTGGTCGACACGGGACACAATTTGGGATTGAAAAGATGTTCGGTTTCTGGCGACACTGGCAGTAGAAAACAAGGAAATGGAGCGACAACATCTATACCGCGAGTGACGTCAAGTTTTTGTGTTATTTTAGCGAAACTTGTGGGTGATATTGATCGAATTGAAAGTACATATGTTACAAAAGAAATGGACGATACGACCGACCCTGACCCGTGTCCTAGAGAGCACCTGAATGGCAAGAACGGTCCAACATCTGAGGGCTTGGTGAGGGACTCGGGCTCCTCCAGGAAC
>NC_061837.1:2842403-2851113 GCF_019202785.1 Penaeus chinensis
TAATTTAAATAATTATTATTATAATAATTTAAATAATTATTATTATAATAATTTAAGTAATTATTATTATAATAATTTAAATAATTATTATTATAATAATTTAAATAATTATTATTGTAATAATTATTATAATAGTGATAATAATGATAATATGATGATAATAATTCTAATAATAGTAATACTACTACTACTACTAATACTACTACTACTAATAATAATAAATGAACATTATCATCCTTGTTATGAATCTACGGTCATAACACAGCCGAGTAATGAATGAGGGAGGCGGGTCGCGGGTGACTTGCAACGCGTGCAATAATGAAAGGAATTTTTGGCGTGTTGCCCGAGAGCCCGGCCGAGTCCCGTTCTGCAATAGGTTGCAATAACGCTTCGCAAAACACGAATGCAGGGATGGCGAGGGAGAAGATAATGGTTGGGAGTGGAAAAGTGCGAAAGCTTTTGATTTGTTTATTTATTTTTGTGTCTTTCTCTCTCTGTCTCTTCTCTTTGTTCTGTTTCTTCTCGTCACATTTTTCTTCTTTCTTTTGTTTTTTTATTTTATCTCTCCTTTTCTTTTCTTTTCATTTTGTTTCGTTTCGTTTTTATTTCCTTTCGTTTCTTTAATTTTCTTCTTTTAGTTTTTTTTCTATTATTTTGTCTTTTCTCTTCTCTTCTTCTCTTCTCTTCTCTCCTCTCTCGTCTCCTTCTTTTTTTATTTTCTTTTATTTTCCTATTCTTTTTTCTTCTCTTTCCTTCTGCCTTCTCTCTTCTCTTATCTCTCCTCTCCTTCTTTTTTTATTTTAATTTATTTTTATATTCTTTTTTTCTTCTCTTTCCTTCTGTCTTCTCTCTTCTCTTCTCCTCTGTTCATCTCCTCTTCTCTTCTCTTCTCTTCTCCTCCTTTTCTCCTCTTCTCCTCTTCTCTTCTCTTCTCTTCTCTTCTCTTCTCCTCCTTTTCTCCTCTTCTCCTATTCCCCTCTTCTCTTCTCTTCTCTTCTCCTCCTTTTCTCCTCTTCTCCTATTCCCCTCTTCTCTTCTCTTCTCTTCTCCTCCTTTTCTCCTCTTCTCTTATTCCCCTCTTCTCTTCTCTCTCCCTTCTCCTCTTCTTCTCTCTCCCTTCTCCTCTCTTCTCCTCTTCTCCTATTCCCCTCTTCTCTTCTCTCTCCCTTCTAACGAGGGCGTGGTAGGCCTAGCAGACGGAAATCTTAATCATCAGCCTATCCTTTTGCGAAATCGCCGCGTCATCGTGATTAGGTGTGCCATTTGTGCCTCTGCCTCCGTGTTATTTTGTTTCTTTTTGCAGTTTGTTCTGTTGCATGATTGTAATTTGTACCGATTTGATATTTTTTTTTTATCTTTGGGGATTTGTTCCATTATGTTATTTTTCTTATTTTTTGTAAGTTGTTCCATTTTGTTATTTTTTTTTATTTTGTAATTTGTTCCATTAATTTCTTTACCTTTTTGGAATTTGTGTCAATACATCTTTTTGGAATTTGTATTATTACATTATTATTATTATTATTATTATATTTTTTGTAATTTGTATTATTACATTATTATTATTATTATATTTTTTGTAATTTGTAGTATTACATTATTTTTTTTTTTTGTAATTTGTAAGAGTACATTATTTTTTTCTTTGCAATTTGTACCATTGCATCGATTTTTTCTACTCTGCACGCTCGGCACACACCGACTACGAGGTGTTATAGGCCTATAGAGACAGCAGAATGCAAAGTATTATATGTAGGCCTATGCAAGGGCCGAGGAAGTTGACTTTGGCGGGTTTCTCTCTTTTTCTTGTTTATTTTTTCTTCTTCTTCTTCTTCTTCTTTTACTTTTACTACTTTCTTCTTCTTTTTCTCCTTCTTTTTCTTTTTCTTCTTCTCCTTCTTCTTCTTCTTCTTCTTCTTCTTCTTCTTCTTCGTGTTTACGAAGGGCATCAATGGATACCTTTATTCTACCTGATTCTTTGCTGGGTTATTTCGATTCTTATTTCAAGAGTAAAAATGAAATAAAAAGATCTGGAATAAAGAAGAAAAAAAAGGGAGAAGAAGAAGAAGAAGAATTGAATGAAAAGATCAGGAATAAAGACAAAAGAAAAGAAAGGAAAAGGGAGAAGAAGAAGAAGAAAAATGAAATAAAAAGATCTGGAATAAAGGAAAAAAAAGAGAAAAAGGAGAAGAAGAAGAAGAAAAACGAAATGAAAAGATCAGGAATAAAGACAAAAAAAAAAGAAAAGAAAAAGGCGAAGAAGAAGAAGAAAAATGAAATAAAAGGATCATGAATAAAGGCAAAAAAAGAAAAAGAAAATGAAGAAGAAGAAAAACGAAATAAAAAGATCAGGTATAAAGAAAAAAAAAGAAAAAGGAGGAGAAGAAGAAGAAAAACGAAATAAAAAAGATCAGGTATAAAGACAAAACAAGAAAAAAAAAGAAAAAGGAGAAGAAGAAGAAGAAGAAAAACGAAATAAAAAGATCAGGTGTAAAGACAAGAAAAAGTTCCTCCCCCCCCAAAAAAAAAAAAAAAAAAAAAGAGAGTGAGAAAGGAAAAAGTCCAGAGCGAAGCCGGTCTTTCCCTCCGCACGCTGCGGCCTCCGTGAATGATTCCCTTGCAAGAATGCGAGACGGCTTGGCTGGTGGGTGGCGGGGGCTGGGGGGGAGGGGGATGGGGAGGGGGGCGAGGTGGGATGGGGTTGGAGAGGGTGGGCGAGGAGGGGTGGGGAGAGGAGGGGGAGAGGGGATGGGAAGGAAGGGGGTGAGAGGGGATGGGGAAGGGTGGGCGGGGAGAGGAAGGGGGTGAGAGGGGGATGGGGAAGGGTGGGCGGGGAGAGGAAGGGGGTGAGAGGGGGATGGGGAAGGGTGGGCGGGGAGAGGAAGGGGGTGAGAGGGGGATGGGGAAGGGTGGGCGGGGAGAGGAAGGGGGTGAGAGGGGGATGGGGAGGGGTGGACGAGGAGAAGGGGAGAGGAAGCTGGGAGAGGGGGATGGGGGAGGGTGAAGGGGGAAAGGGGGGGGAGAAGAGGTAGGGGAAGGGAGAAAGGGGGAAAGAAGAAGCGGGAGATGAGGGGAAGGGTCTGCGTGTGTGTGTGTGTCCGCGCGCGCGTATATGCATTGATATGCGTGTACGTGAATGTGTAAGGAAAAAAGAGAGAGAAAGAGAGAGTTCCGAGGTTTAAAAAAAAAAATTGAAAAGAAAGAAAAAAGAAAGAAAGAAAGGAAAAGGCAAATAAAGAAGGAGAATCGAAGGCGGTGAAATCGAGTGGCCGCCAGACGAGGGAGACAGGTGCGTAGGAGCTCGACTCGGGGGGGGGGGGGGGGAGAGGGGAGAGGGAGAGGGGGAGGAAAGAGAAGGGAAGGGTGGAGGGGGTAGGGTGGATGGAAGGGAGAGGGAAGGGGGAGGGAGGGAAGAAAAGGGTGGGGAGGGTAGGGTGCATGAAAGCGAGAGGAAGGAGGAAAAAATGGAGAAGGGAGGGGGAAGGTGGAGGTAAGGGAGAATGGAGAGGGTGGATTGGAAGAGAGAAAAGAGGGGAGGGGGTAAAGGGAGTAGGGGGAGGGGGTAGACACAGTGGAAAGGGAGGTAGGAGAGGGGAAGATGGAAGGGAAGAAAGGACGGGGTGGGTTAGCGTAAAGGAAATGGAGGGGGAGGGGAAGGGAGGAGGGATAAGAGAAGGGTGGGGGAAGAGGGGGTGAAGGGAGTGGGGAGGACAGATGGAGAGGGATGGGGGGGGGTTCAGATTCCTCGGGAGTGACCTGTCGGTGTCAGGTGTTCGTTGGGGGTGAGGGGGGGAGGAGAGGAGAGGAAGTGGAAGAGAAAGAGATGAGAGAGGGAGAGGGAGAAGAAGGAGATGAATAGATGTTATTGATTAATTTATCTATTTATTTATATATTCATTCATTTATTTTATATTTTTCATTTTTTTTGCGAATGGCGAGACGAAAGAAAGGAATATGTCAAAGGCGACTTGCGTTTCGCGGCCGGGGTTGAAGGCGAGGCAATGGCGGCGGTTCCCACGGTCGCCCGCTCCTCCCGGGCCGAGGAGCCGCTCGCCCGGCTCCTCGGGCGCTCGCCTTCGCCCGGCCTCCCCGGGCTCCCGCTCTTCCTTGATTTTACTCGCACTCACGCTTGTACGCACGTACGCACGCACGCACACACGCACACACGCACGCACACACGCACACACGCACACACGCACACACGCACACACGCACACACGCACACACGCACACACACACACACACACACACACACACACACACACACACACACACACACACACACACACACACACACACACACACACACACACACATACACACACACACAGAGATGCAGGGAAGGAGAGAGTTAGAGAGAAAGAGGGAGAGGCAGAGGGAGAGAGAGGCAGAGGGAGAGAGAGGCAAAGGGAGAGAGAGGCAGAGGGAGAGAGAGGCAGAGGGAGAGAGAGGCAGAGGGAAAGAGAGGCAGAGGGAGAGAGAGGCAGAGGGAGAGAGAGGCAGAGGGAGAGAGAGGCAGAGGGAGAGAGAGGGAGAGAGAGAGGGAGAAGGAGAGAGAGGGAGAAGGAGAGAGAGGGAGAAGGGGAAAGAGGGAGAAGGAAAAAGAGGGAGAAGGAAAAAGAGGGAGAAGGAGAAAGAGGGAGAAGGAGAAAGAGGGAGAAGGAGAAAGAGGGAGAAAGAGGGAGAAGGAGAAAGAGGGAGAAGGAGAAAGAGGGAGAAAGAGAAAGAGAAAGAGAAAGAGAAAGAGAAAGAGAAAGATAGAGAAAGAAAAGGGGAAGAAGAAAGAGGGAGAGAGAGAGAGAGAGAGAGAGAGAGAGAGAGAGAGAGAGAGAGAGAGAGAGAGAGAGACAGAGAGAGACAGAGAGAGAGAGAAGAGTATGTAAGCTCACGCGCTTGTACTCGTTCACATGCCTCGTTGCATGTTGTTTGTCGGGCCTGCCAGGAGTAACTCATCATCTCATCACGACTGCCATCACATCGTTGACCTGAGCATCAGCATCAGCATCATCAGGAATTCCTCCCTCGCTGCCAGCATGATCGCGACTGTCATCATTCTGGTTTCGTCAGCAGTTGGTGTCATCGTCGTCGTTGTTGTTGTTGTTGTCGTTATTGCTTTGTTGTTATTGTTTTTGATGGTATAGTCGCCTTCGTCGTCATCATCATCATCATCTTCATCTTCCATCTTCATCATCATCTACATCATCTTCATCATCTTCATCATCTTCATCTTCATCATCATCTTCATCATCTTCATCTTCATCATCTTCATCATCTTCATCATCATCATCATCATCATCATCATCATCATCTTCATCTTTCATCTTCCATTTTCATCTTCATCTTCACCTCCCCCCCCCCCCCCCCCCCGCCGCCGCCCTCACCATCGTCACCGTCACCGTCACCATCGTCACCGTCACCGTCACCATCGTCACCGTCACCGTCACCATCGTCACCGTCACCGTCACCATCGTCACCGTCACCATCGTCACCGTCACCATCGTCACCGTCACCATCGTCACCGTCACCGTCACCATCGTCACCGTCACCGTCACCATGGTCACAGCCTCGCCCTCGCATCGTCACTCTCCCGTCCCTCATCTGACAGCGTGGAATGGCCCTCCGGGTACTCCATAATGACCCTTCTAACTTTAGTCGGATAATCGATCAGTGGAGATTTCAAGATGCATGTCAGTTGACGCAACACCTCGTGTCGTGCATAGCGGTGTATGTCACAGAGGATGATGCTCTAGGGCATAGCTCATGCCCCGTAGAGTCTGTGTCAGATAGGTTCGTGGCACGTGGATCGTGGCATTTGACAAAACGTAATGCCCTCTATAGGTTGTTACATAATACACAGGCCTTGACGCGTAACACATAGCCCTTGACACACAGCCATGAGTACATCACACATAACGCAGAGTCCGTGATACGTAACACGTAGTTCTTGACTCATAACACACTGTCCTTGACGCAAAACACACAGCCTTGGACACATAACACAGCCTTGGACACATAGCACAGCCGTGGACACATAACACATTAATATCGGACGAAATAGTACACATCATAGCTTGAGAATACACACCGCACGACACAGCCCACATGACACGTACGGAAGGTCAGAGCACGTAGCGGAGAGCACATAGGCCGTCATGCATGTCATCATGTTGTTAGATTCAGCATCATGTCGGCAGTTGCGAGAAAGAAAACATTGTTACCTATTTTTTTATGAGAGATTTTTGTGATTTTGTTTGTCGTTTTTTTTTTTGGGGGGGGAGGAAAAACATGCACATACACAAATTAATGAGTGAAAGGCGTAGAGAGGGAGAACGGAGAAAGGAAAGGAGAGGGAGTAAATTGGGATTGTAGGAGGGAGGGAGGAGAGAGAGTAGGAGGAAACGGGAGGTGGAAGAGGAGATGAGAAAAGAATAGGGAGATAGAAAGAGGCAGTCACGAGGAAGGGGAATGGAGGGGAATTGGAAAGAGAAGGAGAGAGAGAGAGAGAAAGAGAAAGAGAGAGAGAAAGAAAGAGAGAAAGAAAGAGAGAAAGAGAGAGAGAGAGAAAGAGAAAGAGAAAGAGAGAATGTAGAAAATAGTGAAGTAAAAGGAAAAAAGGAGAAATAAGGTAAAATAAGAAGGAGGAGGAGGGAGGAGGAGGAGGAGGAGGAGGAGGAGGAGGAGGAGGAGGAGGAGGAGGAGGAGGAGGAGGAGGAGGAGGAGGAGGAGGAGGAGGAGGAGGAAATGCACATTCCTGGTGTTCTGTTTCTTTATCTCATTACACGTGATTATTGTCGTTATTATGAACATTACCATTGAACGCTCGGTGGCTCGTGCGAGGGGAAAGTCTCCCGCGTGCGGATGACGGCTTGCGGTGCCGATTGGGGGCGGGGGGGAGGGGGGAGGGGAAGGGGAGTGTACAGTTGTACACTGGAGTACGTGTGCACCGTAGGTCTTACCTACATCGCAAGTGTGCCCGTACTCCGGAGTGGAAGTTCGACTTAAAGGGGCTTCACTGATGAGGGTTTCATATTTTTCCCTTTTTTCTTTCTGTCTCTTTCGTTTTTTGTTCTTTTCTTTCTTTCTTTCTTTCTTTCTTTCTTTCTTTCTCTCTCTTTCTTCTTTCTTCTCTCTCTTCTTTCTCTCTCTCTCTTCTTTCTCTCTCTCTCTCTTCTTTCTATCCTTTCTCTCTCTCTCTCTCTCTCTCTCTTTCTTTCTTTCTCTCTCTCTCTTCTTCTCTCTCCTTTCTCTCTTCTCTCCCTCCCCATCTCTCCTCTCTCTCTCTCTCTTCTCTCTCTCTCTCCCTTCCCTCCAAAATCTCTTTCCTCTCTCACTCCTCACTTCTTCTTCTTTCTTTCTCTCTCCCTCTCCTTTCCCTTTCTCTCTCCCCTCTCTACTCTTTCTTTCTCTCTTCCCATCTATTCCTCTTCCTCCTCTCTCTTCACCCCAAATTCTTCTTTTTTCTCTCTCTCTTTCTTTCTTTCTCTCTCCCCCCCCCCCCCCCCTCTCACTCTCCCCCTCCCTCCCTCCCTCCCTCCCTTTATACCTTCCATCCATTTTAAACATCTCCTCATCCTCCCCCCCCCCCCCCCCCCTCACCAACTCCCCCTGTGTAATAGTTTATCATTTCAAATCGACCCCCCTCCCCCCTCCCCCCCACTCCCCCCCGGATGCCACCGGCCCCCCTTTAGCTAAAAAAAAAACAACCGTAATGTTATCTCCTGTCTCTTTTGAGGTGGGGGGGGGTGAGAGGGGGGGTTGTGAGAGACTCGGGGCAGGGGTTTGTGGGGGTAGGTGGGGGGGGGGTGGGGGTGGGGTACTCGGGGCAGGGGTTGTAGGGGTGGGGTGGGGTGGTGGTTTTGGTTGTTTCAGGGTGGGCTTGTTTCCCCTGTGTGGGGTTTAACCGGTGAGCTGGGGGGGGAGGGGTCGTGTGCTTGCGGGGGGGGGGGGGAGGGGGAGGGGGAAAGGGGGGGGGGGGAATGTTGTAAACGGCTTGTTGCCTTTCCTGGTGTTGTTAGGGGGGTTTAAATTTTTATTTTTGTTGTTGGTTATTATTCCTCCTGTTCACTTATCGTCTTCGTCGTCGATGTTGTCTCCGTCGTAGTCTTCTCCTTTTCCTCCTATTTCTCCATCTTTTTCACCCCTCCTCCCTCCTCCTCCCCCCCTTCCCCTCCTCCCCTCCCCCTTCCTCCTCCTCCTCCCCTCCCTCTCCTCCTCCTCTTTTCCTCCTCCTCCTCCTCTTTCCCCCTCCCCTCCTCCCCTCCTCCTCCTCCTCCCCCCTCCTCCTCTCCTCCTCCTCTCTTTCCCCCTTTCCCCCTCCTCCCCCTCCTCCCCCCCTCCTCCCCTCTTTCCTCCCTCCTCCTCCCCCCCTTCCCCTCCCCCTCCCCCTCCCCCCCCCTCCTCTCCTCCCCCCCCCCCCCCCCCTCCTCCTCCTCCTCCTCCTCCCCTCCCCCCCCTCCTCCTCCTCCCCCCCCTCCTCCCCCTCCTTCCCCTCCTCCTCTTCCCCCTTCCTTCCTCCCCTCCCCCTCCTCCTCCCCTCCTCCTCCTCCCCCCTCCCCTTCCTCCCTCCCCCCCCTCCCCTCCCTCCTCTCCCTTCCTCCTCTTCCCTCCTCCTCCTCCTCCTCCCCTCCCCCCCTCCTCCTCCTCCCCGCCTTCCTCCCCCCCCTCCTCCTCCTCCCCTCCCCCCTCCTCCTCCTCCTCCCCTCCCCCCCTCCCCCTC
>NC_061837.1:2851213-2853713 GCF_019202785.1 Penaeus chinensis
AACAGCAGATAGGTAGGCAGACAGGACAGACAGACAGACAGACGACAGACAGACAGACAGACGGACACAACACACACACACCACACACACACCACACACACAACACCACACACAACACACACACACCACAAAACACACACCAACACACAAGACAGAAGAAGACAGACGGGACGGACAGACGACAGCCCAGACAGACAGACAGACAAGAACTGACTGAGTCCATTCCGCAAGTGCACGGCCTTGATAGGGAATTTTCTTGACATCAGAATATGTTTTTCCAATAAGAGAGTGTCTATAATTTAGTCATCTGTTCGGAATCCGTTTTCTGTTTGATGTCAACGTGAAGGAGAAAACGGGATCAGATATTATCGTATTTTATTACTAGTCGTCATGTCGTATCTGGACATGCCTTTGATATGATTTCTATCTGTTTTTATTTCCTTCTTTCTTTGTCTGTTTATTGGTTTATTTGTTCTAACAGGCGGTCTTCCGTTGCGAGAATTGCTAAATACGAGCGAGTTCGGATTTATTTTTTATTTAAAGGGATTTATCTTTCCGTGAGAAGTTCGATTGTTTACATGTCAACGAAGAGTCAGTCAGCTGGGTTATTGAGTGAGTGACTCATGCTCTCTCTTCTCCCTCGCCTACTCTTATTACCCTTGTTTACCTTCCTCTACCCCTTCTCCTCCCTTTCCCTTCCCTTCCATTATCTGTTTCTACCTTTCACTGTCCTTATCTTTTTCTACTCTTTCTTTACCCATATCTTTCCTTTTCCTTTCCCTTCCCCTCCCTTTCCTTTCCATTTCCTATCCCTCCTTTTCCCTCCCTTTTCCCTCCCTTCCCTCTCTTCCCTCTCTTCCTCTCCCTTTCCCCTCCCTGCCCCGTCCTCTTCCTCTCCCTTTCCCCTCTGATCTGTATCTTTGTATTAATCCACTGCTATCTGCCTTTCTATACCTTTATCTTTTGTTCTCTCTTATTCATCCTCTCCTTCTCCCTCTTCTCCTCTGGTCTCTGTTACTTTCGTATTCCCCTTCCCCTCTCCTTTTTGTTCCCTCTATTCTCTTACTCTATCAGCCTTTCCCTTCTCCACTTCCCTTCCCCTCCATTCTCTTTCTCTCTCCCCTCCTATCTTCGTATCTCATTCTCTGTCTTAAGTACTTCCCTTTTCTACCCCTCCTTTCTTATTCCTTTGTTTCCCCGCAGTTCTGTATTTCCCTTTTCTGGTTCTCCCTCCTTCGCTTCTGTGCGTGTCTCTCTCTCCTCCTTCTCTTTCATTTTGTGTGCTCTCCTCCTTTTTTCCTTTGCCTCCTTTTATTTTACCTAATCCCCCTCTTAGGAGGTCTGTCTGTCTCTCTCTCTCTCTCTCTCTCTCTCTCTCTCTCTCTCTCTCTCTCTCTCTCTCTCTCTCTCTCTCTCTCTCTCTCTCTCTCTCTCTCTCTCTCTCTCTCTCTCTCTCTCTCTCTCTCTCTATTTGTCGCCCTACCCCATTTCTCTTTCTACTCTTTCTACCCTTTTATACGCTCTCCACCTTTTCTCTTTTTCGGCTCCCTTTTCAACTCCTCGCCTCCCTCATTTCCCCTCTCCTCTTTTCCTTTTCTCTTATCTTCCCTCTTCCCTTTTCCCCTCTTCCCTCTCTCTTCGTTTTCTTCTCTTGAAATTATTTTTTGTCTTGTTTTTACTTATACATTTTTTTCCGTGTTTTGTCCCTTTTTTCATTTGTATTTGTTTTTGTTTTTGAATTTGAGATGTGTTGCATATCGGGTTAGGATGACATGCATCGAATTATTGTTATTGTTTTTGTTGTCGTTGTCGTTGTTGTTGTATTTGGTCGTTGACACTTCGGTAGCTTCGATTGCCGATGCTGCTTGGGTGGCATACTTTCGGGACACGTGAATATTTTAATTTTTTGTGTGTGGCGTTCCTCTGTATGTATGTCTGTATGTCTGTTTCTTTCTCTTTCTCTCTGTCTATCTCTCTCTCCACTTTTCCCTTTCTCTCTCACCTCATTCCTCTCTCTCTCTCTCCTCTTTCCCCCTCTCTCTCTCCTCTTTCCCCCTCTCCCTCTCATCTTTCCCCCCTCTCCCTCTCATTTTCCCCCCTCTCCCTCTCACCTTTCCCCTCTCTCCCTCTCATCTTTCCCCTCTCTCTCTCTCCTTTCATTCCTCTCTCCGCTCTCTCTCTCCTCTTTCCCCTCTGTCTCCCAGTCGAATCCGTAGGCTTCGAGCTCTGGCTTTGGCCTAATCTCTTGGTCCCGGGTCGCTGTAGGGCAGGTGCTGGGGTGGGGGTGGGGTGGGGACGAGAGGGGAGGGGTGGGGAGGGATGGGGTGGGGAGGGATGGGGAGGTATCACGAATGTCACGTGTACAGCGGGTGATTGACCGTAACAGGGAGGGGGGTGGGGGGAAGGGGAGGAAGGGGAGAGGATTGGAGGGGAAGGAGGGGAGAGGAGAGGAAGAGAAGGGAGGAGAGGGATAAGGTAGAGGGAAGGGGGGAAACAGAGG
>NC_061837.1:2861213-2896213 GCF_019202785.1 Penaeus chinensis
CTCCCCATTCTCCTCCTCCCATTCTCCTCCCCTTCTCCTTCCCCTTCCTCTTCCTCTTCCCCCTCCTCTCCTCTCCTCTCCTCCCCCCCACCCCCCCCCATCCCCCTTCTTCTTTCCTCTCCTCTCCTTCTCCCTCCATCCCCCCCCTATTCTTTCCTCTCCCTCCTCCCTCCCTCCCTCCCTCCCTCCCTCCCTCCCTCCCTCCCTCCCTCCCTCCCTCCCTCCCCTCCCTCCCTCCCCCCCCCCCTCTTTGGGTTACATACTGATACATTCGTGATACATAATTCATGCCTTTCACAAACGGAATTACGGAATGGCATTAGCATAAATCACAGCTGGATGCAGGACGACATTAACAGTTGATGACGTCATAGAAGCAGGGTCGATTATAACGTGTGGATGTATTGTGATCTGTGATGTATTGAGTGATGTGTGTGATGTGTCGTGTGATGTGTGGGATGTATTTTGTGATGTATTTTGTGGTGTGTGATGTATTGTGATCTGTGATGTATTGAGTGATGTGTGTGATGTGTCGTGTGATGTGTGGGATGTATTTTGTGATGTATTTTGTGGTGTGTGATGTATTGTGATCTGTGATGTATTGAGTGATGTGTGTGATGTGTCGTGTGATGTGTGTGATGTATTTTGTGATGTATTTTGTGGTGTGTGATGTATTGTGATCTGTGATGTATTGAGTGATGTGTGTGATGTGTCGTGTGATGTGTGGGATGTATTTTGTGATGTATTTTGTGGTGTGTGATGTATTGTGATCTGTGATGTATTGAGTGATGTGTGGGATGTATTTTGTGATGTATTTTGTGGTGTGTGATGTATTGTGATCTGTGATGTATTGAGTGATGTGTGTGATGTGTCGTGTGATGTGTGTGATGTATTTTGTGATGTATTTTGTGGTGTGTGATGTATTGTGATCTGTGATGTATTGAGTGATGTGTGTGATGTGTCGTGTGATGTGTGGGATGTATTTTGTGATGTATTTTGTGGTGTGTGATGTATTGTGATCTGTGATGTATTGAGTGATGTGTCGTGTGATGTGTGGGATGTATTTTGTGATGTATTTTGTGGTGTGTGATGTATTGTGATCTGTGATGTATTGAGTGATGTGTGTGATGTGTCGTGTGATGTGTGGGATGTATTTTGTGATGTATTTTGTGGTGTGTGATGTATTGTGATCTGTGATGTATTGAGTGATGTGTGTGATGTGTCGTGTGATGTGTGGGATGTATTTTGTGATGTATTTTGTGGTGTGTGATGTATTGTGATCTGTGATGTATTGAGTGATGTGTGTGATGTGTCGTGTGATGTGTGGGATGTATTTTGTGATGTATTTTGTGGTGTGTGATGTATTGTGATCTGTGATGTATTGAGTGATGTGTGTGATGTGTCGTGTGATGTGTGTGATGTATTTTGTGATGTATTTTGTGGTGTGTGATGTATTGTGATCTGTGATGTATTGAGTGATGTGTGTGATGTGTCGTGTGATGTGTGGGATGTATTTTGTGATGTATTTTGTGGTGTGTGATGTATTGTGATCTGTGATGTATTGAGTGATGTGTGGGATGTATTTTGTGATGTACTTTGTGGTGTGTGATGTATTGTGATCTGTGATGTATTGAGTGATGTGTGGGATGTGTCGTGTGATGTGTGGGATGTATTTTGTGATGTAATTTGTGGTGTGTGATGTATTGTGATCTGTGATGTATTGAGTGATGTGTGTGATGTGTCGTGTGATGTGTGGGATGTATTTTGTGATGTATTTTGTGGTGTGTGATGTATTGTGATCTGTGATGTATTGAGTGATGTGGGTGATGTGTCGTGTGATGTGTGATGTATTATGTGATGTATTATGTGGTGTGTGATGTATTGTGATGCGGAAATGTAGTGGAAGGCGAGTGTCATACGTGTATGGAAACGTGACGAGACATTTCTGCTTTTGTTTGTTTGTTTCTTTGCTTTGGCATTTCCAGGATTCTTTGTTTATTTGTTGTTGATGGATGGATTGATCGATTAATATCTATTTTTTTTTTTCTTGATAATTATTTGACTTTCTTGCGTGTGTTTCTGTGGTGGGGTCGGTTTTACGACTTAATTATTTGATGTGATTATTCAGTGAATTATAATTATGTCTGATTATGAGACCTCTTTCTCTAGTAATGGCGGTATAATTATAGATTTGTCGATTTCTATATTGTGGATGTGGGAGTATTTATGGAATCTTTCTACGTCTCTCAGTCTCTCTCTCTCTCAGTCTCTCTCTCTCAGTCTCTCTCTTTCTCTCTTTCTCTCAGTCTCTCTTTCTCTCAGTCTCTCTCTCTCTCTCTCTCTCTCTCTCTCTCTCTCTCTCTCTCTCTCTCTCTCTCTCTCTCTCTCTCTCTCTCAGTCTCTCTCTTTCTCTCTTTCTCTCAGTCTCTCTCTTTCTCTCTCTCTTTCTCTCTCTCTCTCTCTCTCTCTCTCTCTCTCTCTCTCTCTCTCTCTCTCTCTCTCTCTCTCTCTCTCTCTCTCTCTCTCTCTCTCTCTCTCTCTCTTGTTCTTTGTGTTTTCTTTAAAAAAAAAGTTAATTTATGTCGTATAATTTTTTTTCTTCGTTATGTAGACGGCTTAATAAGTTACCGGATGATACGTATTTATCTCTATATATTTATCTATGTATTTGGGTGTTCTGAATAAAAAAGAAAGTTAATACCTATCTGCCATTACCAGATTATACGTATTTATCTTTATGTTTGTGTTTTCTGGAAAGTAAAGTTTGTATTTATATGTTGTGTATATTTTCCCCGTCGTTAAATAGTTCATTTAATGAACTAAATGATGTATTTTTTTTTTCCATCGTCATCTAATAGTTTATTTAATGAACTACCTGATTTTTTTTCTTCTTCTTCGTCATTTGCTTATTGAACAATCTGATTACTCTCATTAACCCCCCCCCCCCCCTTCGTCTTCCAGGAACCTATTCTCGTGGCGGCACAGCAAAGATGGCGGCAGCGGCGGCGGCGGCGGCGGCGGCAGCGACGGCGGCGGCGGCGGCTCCTCGTCGTCGACGTCGTCCTCGCCCGTGCCTTCGTCGTCCCCCGCGTCGTCGTCGTCGTCTGCGTCCTCTCCCGCGGGCGGCGCCTGGAGGATCTTCTCGCGCCCGCCCCTCAGGCCGCCACGCTCGCCCGACCTCCAGGTGGGTTGGGGAGGAGGGCAGGGGGAGGGAGAGGGAGAGGGAGAGGGAGAGGGAGAGGGAGAGGGAGAGGGGAGGGAGAGGGAGAGGGAGAGGGAGAGGGAGAGGGAGAGGGAGAGGGGAGGGAGAGGGAGAGGGAGAGGGAGAGGGAGAGGGGAGGGAGAGGGAGAGGGAGAAAGAAAGGGAGAGCGAGTGCATGTGCGAGAGAGCGCAAGTGTGCATAAAATATGTTGGTTTATTTGCCATGTCCTTGTAAAACTATTTATGCTACAACTAAACAAACAAAAATTTAGATTTCCTTTTTTTTTATTCTCCCACTCACTTGCACATATCACATTGTTCACACAAACGCTGAAAGACTGACCACAGCCACATGTCGTCAATGCCGAGATCTCGTAAGCTCTCCCTTCCTCCTCTGAGCTAAATGTCTCTCCCCGCAGGCTCGGAATTGCGAGCTGGAGGCGGGAAGCGCCGGCCTCATCATGGAAAACAGGCCCACCAGTCTCCCTGCCAAGACGGCCTACGAGCAACTGAAGCACAGGCAGGAGTACCAGCAGATGGTATCGGCCGCTAAGAAGAAAGGTGGGCGGGGCTGCTCGGTATTAATTGTGGATCCGTATTGGCCGTTCTCTTCCGTTGGCTGTCTCTTTTAATTGGGTTTTCTTTTTTTGTGTGTGGAATTAGCCTTTCTCCGCGTCCGTTCGACTTTCCTCTTCGTTTTCTCCTTTTTTCGGTTCCTTTTTCATCTTTTTCTGTTTCTTTTTCTTCTTGTCTTTACTCCATGTGCTTCCTGTTTTCCTCTTTTCCTTCCCGTTTTGTCTTCTTCCCTTTCGCTACCTTGCTCATTTTCCTTCCTTTTTCTCGTCTCCTCCTCTTCCCCTCCCTCCTGTCTTTTTTCCCGTTTCCCTTCCTCCTTTTACCTCCCTACTTCTTCCTTCTCCCCTACTCATTCCCCCCTTCCTTGTTTCCCTTTTTACTCGTCTTGCCAATCCCCTTTCCTCCACCCCCTTCTTTCTTCCCTTTCTATTCTCCTTCCCCTTTTCCCTTCCCCCTTCCCCTTCCCCCTTCCCCCTTTCCCCCTCTGTCTGCCCTCTTACTCTGCTTCCCATTCCCTCTCCCCTCTTCCCCCATTCTCCTTTCCCTTTTTCCTTTTTCCTGTTTTCCCCCTCCCCCTTCCCCCTTACCTCTTCCCTTTCCCCTTACTTTCCTTCCCCATTCCTTCTTCCCATTCCCATTCCCACACCCCCCCTCCTCCCTCTCCCCCTCCCCCTCCCCCCCCCCCTCCCCCTTCCCCTCCCTTACTACCTTAGCAGCGTGAAACCATGTGTAAGACTGTGTGGCCAGATAATAATTGCGTTATTGCACTTTCTCTCAAATCTTGATTTAATTGCACTTGTTTGATTGATTCCTGGTATTGGTGTGGTTAGAGAAATTGAAAAGCATGATATTACAGGAAGCAAGAGTGTTGTTATCTCCCAGAGTGAGTGAGTGAGAGGTTTAGTGAGTGATGAGTTACTGATTTTGCAGTCTATATGTATATAAGACACGTAGAATTAATGGCAGTGCATGTAGGTCTTGCTTCTTAGGTTTTGAAACTTAATGTCATTGATGAATTAAAAGATGTTCCTTTGATTTCTTTTTGAAAGTATATTTCTCATGTTTAGAGGTAATTGGTTCCAGATCATTGGTGGGTCTATGTGTTAGTATCTCTGTGCCCCTTTGTCTGTACATTGTCTTTTGACATATAGAGAGTTTACTTATCTTGTTTGGATACAGCTTGTGTTACCCTCAATAGCCATGGTGGACCAAAACCTTGAATTAGTTTATGAATTAATTAAATTTGTATTGTGCTTTTAGCCAACTTAGTTTAGTTATGTGTGGGGTAATGTGGTCATATTCATGTTACAAGATCTACTCTCATAGCACATTATGAGTTCTCAAAATACCCCCTCATCCCTCCCTAGGTCCTATTTTCTGTCAAAGAAATGAGACAAGATAAGGAACTTCTCGCCTCAATTTCAGAGTTAAAAGAAGCTAAGGAACGGAAGAAGGCTCAAGCCAGCCAGCAGAGGTTAGAAGAGCAGATGGCGGCAGCCGTCACAACCTGGAATGTTGAAATATTGCCAAAATGGGACACAATGTAAGTAGGATATTTTTTTTTATTATGATTGTCATTAATCTCTTCCTATTGGTAACATATCCAAACAGAATGCAAATTTGTAGCCAACTCGGGGTCACTTAGTAGGCTCTATGTGGCCAATAGGCTGTGTGTGGCCTCACTTGATGGCCTCAATGCGTGAATTTTCAGGAATGGTTTTCTAATGCTAACAATGTTGATACTGTTATTATTGACACTGATTATTATAGTATTTTTAACACTGCTATTAACTACAAGAAGTGAAAAAGAATCTTAACAAAAATCAAGGAAAAGGGAAATATGTGTGAACAGCAGGACTAGTAATTGACTCCCAGGTGATGAAGCACCTGTGGAGCAAGCTTTGTGTGTACAAAATGTATTAACTTAAAATCACAGTGGACATGGCACATATGTCATTTCACCTTTGGCATCAGTGGGCTAAAAAGAAATGAATGCATAATTTTCAAGAACACAAATAAGCCAAGAGAACAAATGTAAAAAAATTTTCTGTTCATTTATATAGTCTCTCTTGTACAGCGCTGTCCTCATACCCCATGATTTTCCAGGCACACACACAAGAAGTGCCGAGAGCTGTGGTGGCAGGGCCTTCCGTCGTGTGTGAGGGGGAAGGTATGGAAGCTGGCGATCGGAAATGACCTCAATATAACGCCACAGCTGTACACCATCATGGTCCAGAGGTAATGCACTGCTGTTATCGTGATCATATTAGCATTAATTTTGTTTGAACATTGATAATGTTAAGTGTTTGTAAAGGGATAAAATTTAGCCCTCTAAATTGGTTCTTATTTTGATTGATGGTGGGTTTACAACTGTAATGCAAGATTCGTCTCTGATCAAATGTATACGATAGTTCACGATTATAGCTATCAGGATTATTTTATGAACTGCCATATATATGTATGTATATGTATGTATATAAATATAAATATAAATTATATATAAATATAAATAATATATATATATATATATATATATATATATATATATATATATATATATATATATATATATATATATATATATATATATATATATATATATATCATAGGTCTTTCATAAAAGACTGAACTCTTTATTAGACTTAGTAGTTTCCCAAGATAATGACTAATAATACTTTTGTTAATATAAATGTCTTTATTTTTTCATCTTTATATTGTAGCATTTTGTAATATTTTATATCTTTTTCATATTGTGTACTTACCATTTGTTTTGCCATACTCTGACATTTGGATATACTTTAAATACTTAAAAAGAAGATAATGACTTCCTGAGAATGGTTGCAACTAATGATTAATTAATTATGATATAACAAGATAGCAACAGTTTAAACCCCATTACCCTAAGACTCGACATGTTGCTTCCCTCACAGGTCGGTAGAGAAGCTGCTCAGCCTAAGTGAGTGTGGAAGCATGGCCAGTCAAGAGGACGTGACGAGTGACTGTGGGGACCAGGAAGCCACAATCGACCTCATACGGCTAGATGTGTCAAGAACCTTTCCCAACCTGTGTATCTTCCAGAAGGTGAGTTGAGGAAGATCTCGTTTTGTGGTTTTGCTCGTGTGTGGAGTGTGGGTGTGGGCATAAAAGTGTATGTATATTTGCTGATGTGTGTGTGTATGTGGGTGTGTGCGTGTTTTGTGTTTATGTTTGATATTTTTGTGTATAATAGTAAGTATTTTTTTTTTCTTATGGTTGTATCTAGTTTTATAGTTAGGTGTAAGGATTTGTGTTAGAATAAAATACTTCTTGGTATTCATTATTTTTTGTTGTTGAAAAATGTAAGGTGGGAAAACCAGTACAGCATGTCTTGGAGTTATTGATTCGTGGAATAGTCATTAGCTTCTAACTCATTAAAAAGAAATTTCTTATTAAATGCAGACCTAGTCAAGGGATCTGAATCTCTTTGTCAAGACTCACAATAAATTTCATTTTCCAGGGAGGACCCTATCACGATCCCCTTCACAACATCCTTGGGGCCTATGCCTGCTACCGTCCCGATGTCGGCTATGTACAGGGCATGTCCTTTCTAGCAGCCACTCTGCTGCTCAACATGGACGAGACCGATGCATTTATCGCGTTCTCTAATCTCCTCAATCGGCCGGCACACATGGCATTCTTCAGAGTAGATCAGCCTGTGGTGAGACCATTTTCCTGTGTATATCTATCTATCTATCTATCTATGTATAATCTTTTTACTTACTTTTATTTTTGTCCCTTTTCTTATTTATCATAATTAGACTTTAAAACATTGTTGCCTTTCGAGGTATGCAACACATTTTGTTTTAGATTTCCCTGAGGCTAACATTGATTATATATGCATATGTATCTCCAAGAGGAATTGTATTGATAATTCATCTAGTTTTATACATCACAAATAGCAGGTAGAGCCTCTTAGCAAAGGTTTCACAATTGTAATTACATTGGAAGAACAAAAGAGACAAAGTGATCTAACTCCCAAGATCCTCCCTCCAGATGTGTGCATACTACAACGCCTTCGAGGAGCTCCTAGCCATGAATCTCCCTCACCTTGCGGAGCACTTGCGGAACATTGAGGTCACACCAGACCTCTACATCCTGGACTGGCTGTTGACGGTGTTCTCACGGCCATTACCTATTGATGCTGCTGTTAGAATATGGGACGTTTATCTCAGAGACGGAGAAGAGTTTCTGCTTAGAGCTGCCATTGGTGTGTGACTTGTTTTTCCTTTTCTTTTTATTTGAGCTCTGTAAGAGATTCATGAAGTAGTTGATTTTTGGGACATGTTTGTTGATCTGTATCATTTTTTTTTTATCCCCCATTCTTTTTCCCTATTGTAGGTTTTCTGCAGTTCATTAAAAAGCTACATTCTAATGGAACACAGCGACAATATTTTAATCATTAGCATTCATCTTGTGACAACATACCTTTTTATATGCATTTTTCTAGTATTAATGGCAGGCAAAAGCACTTTTAAGTTTTAAGACAAATAAGTGAACTGCAGAGTTAAGTGTATAGTTATCAGCTTACTTATTCCCCTTGATTTTTACAGGCATTCTAAAACTTTACGAAACGGTCCTGACCAACCAGGAGTGCACTGCCACTGCGGCTCAGTTCCTCACCCGCTTGCCAGAGGACCTCGGCGCAGACGCTCTCTTCCGAGCCATTGCATCCGTCCGAACCTCCGCCCACAAACGCACATTCACACAGATCCTGCAAGCGCACATGGACGCCGCGGCCAGTCACTCAGTATGATTTCCGGCCGATGTTTATTGCAGTTTATTGTTATTATTTTTGTATTTATTGGTGAATTTTTTTATGGTGTATATGCGTGTTTTGGCCGTGACTGAGAAAGCTTGGAAAGGGAAGTTAAGGAGAGAAAAGGATTATGAATTGTCTGATGGATTCTCTTGTGTTAAGAAATATTTTTCTATGATCTGATTTAGGTTCACAGTTTGTATCGATTTGCTACGGTATTTGAGTATTCATAGAAACTTGAAAAGTGAATAGAAACTACATTTTTGTATTTTTATCATCTTACTGTGGTCAGAATATGATTTGTAGTTGAAAGTTTTCCTTATTTTGTAATGTAATTGATTTTCTTTTCACCATTATTATTATGATTGTTCTTATTACGTATATCTTTAAAAGACCAAGCAGTTATATAAATGAATACTGTAAAATATGAAACCTATGCCAAAATCATTACACTCCATTTCATTCATACATCAAAGCATTATTCATAGCTCGATGCTTTAACCCACCTTTGCGCTGTTTCGTTCAGAAGCTGATGACGATGACTGGGTACCTGCGAAAAAGTGAGATTTTTACTTCATCTTCCCATGTCCCATTAACGTAATTAGGGGGCTCTTTTCTGCTTTTGATATAATATCTCCTTTTTTTATATATATATATAATATAATATATAGTATAAACAATCTTTTTATTTTTTCATATTTAAAAATTGCTGCAGATCTTCCTATTTGATAAGCTTAAGGGGGGCATACCTGCAGGACCAAACGCTTGTACAGGTTAGTGATAGTTAGGTAGCGTAAGTTTGTCACACTGAGAGTGTCTGGCGATGAAACTGTATTGTCAGGTATGGATTGATTGGCCAGGAAAAGGATTCATTTGATTATTGTTGATATTATTATCATTACTGATATTATCATCATTATTATTGTTATTATCAGGATTGTTATTTTTTTATTGTTATTATTATTGTCAGGAATATTATTATTATGATTATTATTATTATTATTATTATTATTATTATTATTATTATAATCATCATTATATTACTATTACTATTGTTATTACTATTACTATTACTATTATTATTATTATTGTTATTATTATTATTATTATTATTATTATTATTATTATTATTATATATTATTATTATCATCATTATCATTATTATCTATTTATCTATTTATTTATTTTTTATTATTGTTTGTAGCTTGGTTTTACCTCTCTTTGATATTTTATGAGATTAAACCAGAGAAATTAATAAGGATGATATTAAATGAGAAATTAATAAGTTAATAAGGAAGATATAGAAATTAATAAGGAAGATATTCAACATTACTCATAACGTGTAAATGGATACTTAGATATCTCACAAAATGACTTTTTCATAATTTTTTTCCCCCCATATTATTGTGAAAATTGACAGAGAAGAATTTCCGTTTTGAAATAGGTGTGAAGTGTTTTTCTTCACTGTGGGAAAGGTATTTACCTGACGATGCCGAGAGTGGTTTTTGAAGGCTAAACATGTACCTTTCATTAACGGTGCTTATCTTTTTTTTTCTTCTTTTTTTTTAAATCAAAGGAAACACATGGAAAGATCATTTTAGTGAAGACGAAAAGGAAGACACAAGAGACGTCATCCACCTTACTCAGACATCTGTTGAATCATCTTTTTATATAAACTGTGATAATTAAATACTCACATTACATATAACTTTCATCATCTAACTTTTCAACATCAGCTGTGATTTAGGTTTTTGAAATATGAACTTCTCCTGTTCACTCACTCACCTCCACCCTTCCTTCCTTTTTTCCCTCTTTCATCTCCCTTCTCTTCTTCCTTCCTATTTCCTTCTGTTTCCCTTCACTTTTTTTTTTCCTTCTTTATCTTCCACTTCCCTCTCTTTCTTTCCATGCTTCCTTGTGTCCTTTCCCTGTATCACCCCTATTTCTTCTCTCTTCCTCCTCTTACTTGACCCTTTCCTCTCCCCCTTAGTTCATGTATTTTATCCTTCTTCATGCCTCTACCTCTCCTCTGCCTCTAGCTGCTCCTCCTTTCCCCTGCAAAAGAAAGCTGCTTTTGAAGGACAGCATGATTAAGCGATTGTTATTCTAAATGACCATTCTTATATCCGTGATACCTATTTACAAGGAATGAAGGTAATACCAAGCTATATATGTGTGTATGTGTGTGTTTGTATATATATATATATATATAAATATATATTATATCTTGTCAGCATTCGTCTTAACTTTGCATCAGTTGTTTGGTGATGTGGAATTAGGATTCTTGAGCCACAAGCACTGATATTCAATGCTGTGGCAATGAAAGAAAAGATTAATTGGCTGAGCTGTGTGGGCCACTGTTAAAATACTGATACCAACAATGCTAAATGCTTTGAAATGAAATACTGCAATTGTCTGTGGCACTTGAACAGGTCACTGCGAATCCTAGTGCAGTGCTTGTGTGACGATGTAGGCTCAAGGGAAGGCTCGAATCGTCTTAATTGTTATGTATATTGTGAGATATGGCTAGATATCTGTACACTCCTTTCTACTCAAAGATATGTGTTGTTATTGTTAAATGTACTGTAGTGATCTTATGAGATTAGCTCCTTTTTTTTCTTAATAATTTGTATTTTTTTTTTTTTTTTTTTTTTTTTTTTTTTGCTTTTTTTTTTATAATTATTTTTAAGGAAGAAAATGAACAAAAACTTTTAAGCATATGCCTTTCATATATATATGTATTTTTTTTCCCTCTCTCAATCTGGTTAGCAGATTTGTTTAACCAATTATCTGTACACTTCAGTCAGCTATCCGTACCTTCCCTTGTTATGGCAAATGATGTGAATGTGATGCTAGAGATTTCAGCTTTGATTGAAGTTAATAATCAGTGTTTATCATGCTTGTAAAAATTGTATATAAATTTGTAGTAAGAGTAAAAGGTTTGCATAATTTTGCCATGGTGCAAATGTTGCTATGGCTATTAAAGAAGTTGCAGACTTTTAAATGCAAAGTCAGAAGTCTTCATCATCACATTCACTGTAATAGTGGCATCTTGTCTCCCGCTCTCCCACCTCCCCCCCTGGCCCCCTTCCGAATACGTCATACTGCTACCAAATATACTCACTCCCCCCCCCGCCACGCATGCTCCGGCCATACCGCCACAATTTCCCTCCCCACCAGCCCCCCCACCCCCCCCCCACACACAAAACCTACCTATCTGCGCACCCACAACTACAACCACACCTACACCTACACCTACACCTACACCTACACCTACACCTACACCTACACCTACACCCACACCTACACCTACACCTACACCTACACCTACACCTACACCTACACCTACACCTACACCTACACCTACACCTACACCTACACCTACACCTACACCTACACCTACACCTACACCTACACCTACACCTACACCTACACCTACACCTACACCTACACCTACACCTACACCTACACCTACACCTACACCTACACCTACACCTACACCTACACCTACACCTACACCTACACCTACACCTACACCTACACCTACACCTACACCTACACCTACACCTACACCTACACCTACACCTACACCTACACCTACACCTACACCTACACCTACACCTACACCTACACCTACACCTACACCTACACCTACACCTACACCTACACCTACACCTACACCTACACCTACACCTACACCTACACCTACACCTACACCTACACCTACACCTACACCTACACCTACACCTACACCTACACCTACACCTACACCTACACCTACACCTACACCTACACCTACACCTACACCTACACCTACACCTACACCTACACCTACACCTACACCTACACCTACACCTACACCTACACCTACACCTACACCTACACCTACACCTACACCTACACCTACACCTACACCTACACCTACACCTACACCTACACCTACACCTACACCTACACCTACACCTACACCTACACCTACACCTACACCTACACCTACACCTACACCTACACCTACACCTACACCTACACCTACACCTACACCTACACCTACACCTACACCTACACCTACACCTACACCTACACCTACACCTACACCTACACCTACACCTACACCTACACCTACACCTACACCTACACCTACACCTACACCTACACCTACACCTACACCTACACCTACACCTACACCTACACCTACACCTACACCTACACCTACACCTACACCTACACCTACACCTACACCTACACCTACACCTACACCTACACCTACACCTACACCTACACCTACACCTACACCTACACCTACACCTACACCTACACCTACACCTACACCTACACCTACACCTACACCTACACCTACACCTACACCTACACCTACACCTACACCTACACCTACACCTACACCTACACCTACACCTACACCTACACCTACACCTACACCTACACCTACACCTACACCTACACCTACACCTACACCTACACCTACACCTACACCTACACCTACACCTACACCTACACCTACACCTACACCTACACCTACACCTACACCTACACCTACACCTACACCTACACCTACACCTACACCTACACCTACACCTACACCTACACCTACACCTACACCTACACCTACACCTACACCTACACCTACACCTACACCTACACCTACACCTACACCTACACCTACACCTACACCTACACCTACACCTACACCTACACCTACACCTACACCTACACCTACACCTACACCTACACCTACACCTACACCTACACCTACACCTACACCTACACCTACACCTACACCTACACCTACACCTACACCTACACCTACACCTACACCTACACCTACACCTACACCTACACCTACACCTACACCTACACCTACACCTACACCTACACCTACACCTACACCTACACCTACACCTACACCTACACCTACACCTACACCTACACCTACACCTACACCTACACCTACACCTACACCTACACCTACACCTACACCTACACCTACACCTACACCTACACCTACACCTAATTTTTTTTGGGTTTATCCAAAGCAGACAACCAACCACTCACATTAATAATAAAATAAAAATAAAAAAAATTCCCACGTGTGTCATTTGTCGTTATTCTGAAATGTGAATGATTACTACTACTACAATTTATGTTTTTGAGAAGACTGTTCTGTTATCAGGTTGTTACTCACATTTTTCCACTTTTTTTTTTTCTTCTTTTTTTTCTCCCCCCCCCCCCCTCCTCCAATGTAGTTAGTCATTTACAAATGCACACACATATTCATATACATGTACTCATATGTACATACACATGTATACACTTCTACAGGTACACTTCTATTATTATTATTTTTTATACATGTACACAAACATGCACGCTTCATATGCATAAATAAACATTGAATAAATATATATCTAACCATCCAGATTATTTGGACTTTTGGCTTCTCACTCTGGCCTGCATGATTAATGACAATACTCTTTTTTTATTTATTTTTTTTATTTGTATATCTGATAACTAGTCATGATTACAGATGGTAAACTATTAAAACTTTATAAGACTATAAGGGTGCTTGTGGTCAGATTTTTTTTTCTTGTTGGGATTCACACATTGCAAATTGTCTAAGCTCATATTTTGTTGATCTGAAGAGGCTGTATGATATTTTTTTTTTTTTTTTCTTAAGAGAATATGTTGGTATGTATCCCTTTTTTTATATACATTTTTATTTGAATGTTTTATTGTAAAAATACTTCAGATTGATATATCAGAAAACCTGTTATTATTGCTATCTGTGTAATATACATATTTCATAGACTTGCTCAAAATTCCATGTGAATGATGGCAGAAAACATTGATCGAGAAGAAAGTAGAGAAAAAAAAAAAGATTGTATATTATGAATTAGGTACTAGGAAGAAAGTAATAGTTGACTAGCAATTTTTGTACTGCCAGAACCATTGAATTTGTCCATATTTACGTACCAGTTGTATGTGTGACAATGTGTATGTTTTCATCATCCTTATGGTGTCATTGTGCCTGATCTTCAGTGTATTTACCTGCTGTCACATGTATGTTCCATTTTATACTTGTTGCATCTGAAGGACTTTGTCTATATAACAAATAAAACAAGCTTTGTTTCATGCTGTTTTATTGGACCATTTTTTTTTTATTTTAAAGGGCATTTTGAAAGTTTAACAAAAGATAAACTGACCAACTTGTAAATTAGATATAAATAAAGAAAGAAAAGACTGGCTTGATAGGTTTATGGAAAATAAAGGTGAAAAGTATTGTTAAAGTTCACTTTGGAATGGAATTTGAATAACCATGTAACCATGAATTCTTGCATGTACAGATGTTAAGAATCTGAATGTTGAAAGATCATTTTTGCCATAAAAAAAAAAGGTAAGGTGGGCAATCTCATTTTCCAGCATCAAAATGATATACAAGATCAAACATCTTTACCTATACTATTATTTTTACTGGATCGATTAACAAAGCTGACAAAACTTAATATGGGTTATGAAATTTTAAGAATTGAAGGCAACTGAATATATATACAAGGCGTTTATGCTTAGAGGGGGTGTTTTTGAAGTATTACAAGCCCTCCCCTGCTTTTGATCCAATTTAATCAAAGAAAACAAGGCAAACTGAAAAGTTTGAAAATAGTTTGATAAAGCACTAGAAATGAAAACTAAAGAACAAGGGACCCTCCACAGCCATGAAGCAGCAGACTGGTCTCCCAGCAAAAGATCAAAACCAAAAGGAAGTAAAATAAACAAGGAATACATCATATCACGTGTATTTATAAGCCAATAGATACATGTATCAGGTTTGTGTGTTTGTGAAGTAATTAGGCAAGAAGACAAATATTAATACTCTATTACATTTAATTTGATATCAGTGTACACATGTAAAAACGAAAATGGGCATTCCTTCTGTGATGGTGATCTTGCAATGTTGCAACACGACACACTTCCCCTGGTCAATGGCCGAGAAGTTATGAAGATAGACAGACTGTAGGTAGCTTGGCCAAGGCATCCAACTACAAACTGAAAAGAAACCATGAATAAGTAAGTACAGTGTCTACAAATAAATGTACTGTTTGCATCAGGTCTTCTAGAAAACTCGGACCTGTAACATATCTACTGGCTTTTTACATAATTTAAAAACTTTAGTAAAGGGTAGCAGGGTGACAATTAAGGAGGAGCAAGGCAACCTAACCAGGCAGGACACCGAGTGACCAATACACACTGCATACTTACACACTGAAGTATACTCTGCCATTTACCCACAACCCACAGCATGGACACTTTCAAAGTTCAATAGTGCCTGTTATGCTGACATGATACTTTGCAAGAAATTTCAATATACGTGAGCACTGCATTGTCTTACATTAACTTCACACCACCTTGCAAACATTTTTCTGCATAAATGAGCTTTACAATGTAACATATCACTATGCTTCACTTAAGGGTGTGGATAACTGGCAACCAACACACAACTGGCTCACTACTGAGGGCACACCTGCAGTGGTTAAGATCCTCTTCCAGGTCCTCCTGAAATATTTTAGTACGGCTTCATATGGTTCGCGTGTAACCTGCTAACAGAAGGGCTCTTGTAGGTCCTTCACTTTCCAATCACTGGCCCAAACTTCAGTATAACTCAAACAAGGGCATCCCCAACGGTCAGAGGGGGCACAATTACCCCACACTAGGTTTAAAAAATAGGACGTGCCCTCTGATCATGCTCAAGTGTACCTTGAGCAACTTGGACTGCAATGCACCCTGCCCTGGCAAGATGTTCAACACTTAAGTCATTGTCCATCAATGTGGCAGCCAGGTCCCCCTATCAAAATGCGACCAGTCAGTAAATAAAGGTTTGCAGAGGTGGAAGCAGTAGGACGAAGGCGGGAGGAGGATGGGATGGTATGGAAAGAGGTAGTACTGTTGGGAGGAGACCATTAAGAATGAATAGTAATAAGGGTGGTGGGGGTAGACAATGAAGAAGACTGCAGTAAGGGATGGAGTGGGTGATGTTGGGAAATTAATGTGTATTCAGGAGGTTGAGTAATGACGTGGATGGATGATCGGATGAATAGAGTCGAAAGCAAACCTTGAGGAGGGGGTATTGGTAACAGTGGTTGGAGCCGTGGTCTAAGGAGAGGCAAATTTAGCTAGGCTAGTTGATGAAGGGGCACGCCTTAATGCGTCTAATAAAAGCAAAAGATCATTATTGGCAATGGTGAGCCTAAAATAAACGGAGAGGAAACGGTCTACCCCTGAAGGCAAGGGCTAGGCAGTTAACCAAGGGAATACCGTGCCCATGGCTCCCGGAGGCCGTTTACGACAAAGCCAAGCCTTTCATCCTTTCAGAACGGCTCTCACCATAGAAAGTGGACAGAACAAGGGGATGAAGAAGAGCAGGAAAAGGAAAGGGGGAGAAAAGACCATTCAAAATTAGTTGAGGCGAGGGCTGAGGTCCCAGGTAGGGGTGATCCCCACTTTTGGGTCCCAGTCCCCATCGTTGTCGTCCCCCCCCACAACAAACAAGGAATTAGGTGGGAGTATGGATCTCAAATGGCACAAAGAAATCGGGCAGTTGTAACACAGGCTGCGAAGTACATAGGGTGGGGCTTGGAGGAAAAACCCTCAGTTAATCAGCCAGAATGGTCAATAGTCAGAAACAAATGTACCACGCATCAAAGGTAACAGCATTATGGTGTGGCGAAAAGGGTAAATACGAGTTATTTATTTGGATAAGTGGACAAAAGGGGATGAAGAGAAGGAAAAGGAAAGCGGAAGAAAACACCCTTCAAAAATAGCCGAGGCGAGAGCTGAGGCCCAAGGCAGGGTTTTCCCTTCAGCATTCCTCGTCTGTGTAACCAGCATCTTTCAAAGAGTATTCAACATCTCCCACAACTTTAGAAATCACAGGGTGAAGGTCACAACAGACACCACCCTTATAATACTTAGTTTCGAAGAAATTCCTGGGATGAATAGGCATCTTAGCAACCATAAAACCAGTGGTAAAATTGCTGTCATGACACTTGTTACTAACATGCTCCCTACAGTATCGTGTGGAGCTTTACCAGTCTCACTGACAAAGAGGACTCCAGGCTGTCCCCCATGTGCAAAGCCCAAGCACGTACCCTGATGTTTCTCTCGTGGAAGTCCACACGGATTAACAACGCGATACCTAATGATTTGTCAATACAATGACCGGCAAAACCGCTGGGACGAACATGACTAGTACTATGACGTATGGCACCGCATGAATAGAACCTTTCCTGTGGCATTCAGTTCTTGCGAGTCTGATTCTGGCATCATCGAGTACGACTTAAATGGCTCTTGCTGTTAATTAGGCGAGACGACTATGAGATGCACGAGATGTAACAATTTTAGCTGGGGCGGAGATAAACACTGATAATTAAGCTTTGCTTTATTAATGTCTCTCCACGGTCACTGAACTGGTCCCGACATGTCTCCCCAATCGTTCCCGCGAACCCAGCGTGCGAGGTCTCGGGTGGCTGCGGGCGATGTCCACTCGGGCGCGAGCCGTGACATCGGCATGAAGGCAGAAGCGTGAAGGGCGAGGAATGCACCGCTTCTCCGACGCCATCTCGCTTACGTCACAAACACTCGCTCAGAACAAATATAGGGTATTGAAATATATTAATTAGTATCAACCATTAATAACTTTCACCAAGACCGGTTCCGTTCATAAATAAAAATGTAAATTAACCAGTAGGGGTTGTGCCATCCCTGCCCTGCTGGTGCTGACCAAAGGGCCATGATTGTCTACATGTTCCTGTGATGCTTCAACAAATGGGCACGTGTATGTTCTGACTAACTTCACTAACCTGACAAAATGCACGATCTGAGTGACACTTAGGAATATCCCCAGGAGTCTGAAGATGCACCACTGGTAGAAAAAACAGAAGGCTGAGGATACCCAAGAGAAGCCAGCGCAAATGATTGTCATGGAGCTTGGTGCCGGCCAGGCCCAACAGAAGTCTGGTAAACGTGTGAATATTGCGTTAAAAAGATAAAACAATACGTGTTCTAAATTCCTGCCATGTACAAATAAGGTGAATCGCCTTCCTTATGAAGTCATCAACAGAAGCTGGGCGAGTTAGACTCCATGGTAGTAATCCTGACCTCAACCTCCCGCCTGCGCTGGAAAGATTGAGAAGGCGTCTCCATGAAAAGAAGGAACCTCTTCACGACCATGAAGCGCCAGGTGCTGAGCATGGCAACATGGCCTACGTGGTGCGGGTCGAGCAGAATCAGCAGCCGCGGACGCAACACCAGACGCGAACCTATTACCTGTCATTGCTGCTGCTGTACCGGTGGATCCTCGAGGAAGATCGTCTCGGTATTCACTAGCGGTGACCGAGGGTTGTCTACACCAGTCTGAAGGGAATCAGCCTAAACCCGAGATGACACGTTTGCTGCTGTATCAGAGGGTATCTTGTGCCACTTAAATCCACAGCTCCACATGAGGAGAGTTCTCTACCTAGGCGAGTGTTGACCGAGCGCCTCTGTCAAACGAGAAGTTCAGGCTCAATGGCTGCGAAACCATGGCGGGCGGTATGCTAGTCCCCTCACCAGTGCCAAGCAGAGGTGGTCCAACAAAAGCGTATTGCTGCCTGAAGTGTGCTACCAGAGGGCGTAACTGCCTTGCCAGTAAGCGTTTTTCATTGTCACTTGGCAAATCACCACCCCCTGAACTTCCTGAAAAACTAGGAAAATATTTAAGCGACTTCGTGTAAAATTTTAAAGATTCAGAGGTAGACCAAATGGACAAATGTACTAAATTTGGAAAACTCTAGCTGGCACCACCATTTAAGTACAAATGCTAAAATTGATAAATATATGAAACCACAAAGAATTATAAATTAAAAATAAAATGGTGAAGAAATTACCAAATTCACTAGATTGTACGAACGCTAAAATGAATGAAAAATACAAAAAATCTTAAAGAAAAAAAAAAAAGAATCCAAACACCACTCACTCTTAACGATATGCCGCTGAATGCAAAGAGCGTTGTAATTAACTCTAAAACATTCACAAAAACTGTACCACTTGTCACTCGCCGTCGGCCGCCTTGTGTTGTGTCCAGGGAAGCTCTCTCGCTGGAGTCCGGCGCGAAGGCCTCGGGGAGCCGTGGGTCGGAAAACTACATCGTGTGGCCGTGTCCTTAGCCGCCCTGATAGCATTAGCCAGGAGTTTCGTGAGATGGGGCCTAGTGGACCACACTGGACCTTGTACTTTGTTCTGGGCGGTTTATCAGCAGTAATGGCGTGTTTGCCTGGGATGTTTACAGCAGAAATGAGCAAGTTTCTATCATTCCCGAAAGCAAATATTCCCCCCCCCCCCCAGAATACTTATTGCAGTTAAATTATTGTCAATTCAACTAACAGTTACCCTGTTACACTTCACTTAAATATGCAGATCATTTAAAATTATAACAAGGCCTTTAGAGCAAAGAGGACTGTCTTTAATTCTAGAAGGTTATTATGCAACTTATCTGCTGAATGCCAAGGTCCATGAGCTTCCTCGTCCTCCAAGGAAGCACTGACGAGTCTGGATAATTCTTTCGTTTCTTTAACATTTATCTCTTATTTGTAAATCTATCAATCCACCATTGAACTTGGCACTAAGTTCTTTTATCTAGTTTCCCTAAACTTGCTTTACTCTAACAAGCCCCCCCCCCCCTTTTTTTTTTAATCACTAGATATTTATATAACTGTAGCGCACGGAACGCATCAGAACTTGCTACCAAGGTACCGGTAAATTCAGCCATCTTATTGAAAATTCCTTTTAAGATCCAAAAAGCAAATTTCAGTTATTTTATTCGTTATTACGTAAAACTAATATGACGTTCCCCACTTGAGAATCTCTAGTATATACTCTTTCATCGGAATATTACGAATACACACACTTTCGGTTATTTTTCTACTATGACAAAGGGGTCTTCTCGGACAATATTTAAACAAGATTTGTTCTCGTGTGATGAGAACGAATATGATTTCCGTCGCATTCTCCAGCCGACAATATATGTGATTTGATAACTCCCGATAGCAGGGGAGGCCATGAAGTAGATCAGGGAAATTACAATCTGAAATGAAAATAGAGCAAAAATGCGTAATGCCAGCGCACAAAATTTAAAACCGGCGGATGGAACTCTACGGACACCCCCCCCGCTATCTTTGAAAGCCTACGGACCGACGCGCCAGCTTTCGGTGTGCAATAATCAAAGGACATTCAACTCGTCCTTCGGTAAAAATACATGGGAACATAAAACACCGAAACACACAGCGCACGTGGTTTTTAACCCAATGTCAGCGGGTGGCAAGACTACAATGCCAAGCCCACTGTATTAAGTTATCTATTGTCTCTACACACTAGATGGCTCTACAAGTGCTTAATCACCAAGGCGTCAGTTATTAGTCTTACCTATCTCATCTGTTTACTCTTTTCCTTCAGTTTTTGAAGGTGTCACTTCTATTTCACTCTCTTTGAGGTTATTAATATTATAAGATTTAATAAGCATATTAATAAGAATAATGTCAATATTAGTATTGGAAAGAAAAACGCATTTTCCGCCAATTCAAGGAATGTGGAAATCAGGATCGGTCACTAGGGCCAACTGATAGACTCCTTGCTGCTGAGCACGCGTGGCGCCATCTGTATGTAACAATATAAATATCAAGGGGACAGTAAATAAACCCGCTGACATTGAGTTAAACCTTACACTATAAATATATAATATCTAACCTGATGTTTTCGGCCCCAATATACCCCTGTAAGGTTGAAATACAGAGATGTTCATGTTACTTATTTTTCTTGTTTTGTAGACGTAAATTCATAAATAATAAAACAGTCGGTAACGAACACTAACGAGTTTTATAACAAGTTTCAGAAGAGGAACCCAATATAATACGGAACGTAATTTAAAACCATCTCTACCAACCACATTTCTAGCAGCGGAATGCTTTTCTATGGCCAACACGACGGCAAATGGTGTATGGATCGGTTACCTTGATTAGATCACTTTTCATATGGTATATTTATCTGATGACTAAATGCACATTTCCCCACTCCCGTCACCTACCTCCGTTTGTAAACATTATTTTCATTACCTCTAAGGTGGTTGTCCAAGACGAGGTTGCGATACTTCAGCTACAAGGTGACCTGTTTGGCTCTCTGCGTCCCAGGTGGGGGGGGGGGGGGCAGGTTGGGTTCGTCTGGGTCGCCAGAGTCCTCCCCAATCATCGTCCTCGATGGGTATTGGGGTACGGTAGTGCTGACCACTCTCCGACTGCGGCGGATAGAGCCGGCCAGCCTGTAATAATTACCTTACAGTAAAATGAAATCATAGTTTTACATTCTATATTACAGGTTGAATACGCAAAATATTGCATGTTCACGGAATTAATAATCACCAAAATGAAGCCGGGGAAGCAGGTTCTCGTGTGGTGGCGCAGGAACAGGTATCTTGCGAAGAACTGATGGAAGTACTGTGGACGCATATCAGGACACTTGACCCAAGCCTGTAACTCCCTCCCAACAAACGCTCGATGGTCAGCGTGTGGATCCTGGCGGGTGAGACCAAATTCTCACTGTGGTTTATCACAGTGAGAATATCTAAGATCCTGAAGCGTGCTGTATGCGCTCCAACCGTCACTACAAGTAATACCGCCTTCTCGGATGTACCGCTGGATGAGTGGTATTAATGTGGCGGCGGTTCTGTCCTGTTCCTCAGGATCTACCAGTGGATCACAAAAGTTCGACTGCCGCTCTATCCCGCCGAAGACCCATGCCTGTCGAACCATCCTCCCCCTGTGACATTTCCGCCTCACTTATTGGGGTTTCGTCTATTTCGCCTTCCACCCCTGGCCCGCCCATGGCTTCTTGCTTCCCGAGCCAGTACTCCGTCCCTCAAAACTCCGCCAATCTACCGACGTCGTGGATGCCCTGTGGTCCATGCGAAAATAGTCAGACACTTGAGAATATTTATCATGCAGTTCCGTTCGAAACCTTGGTAATTGTTACCGAGAGCGACGCTCCCTCTCAGAGACTAAGTTCCAAAATCAGATTTTTTGTTTGTTTCCTCTACCCAACGATCTTGTAGGATGCGTTGGGAACCGGGGGTTGAAGGGGGGGGGGGGGGTAATGGATGGCACTGGATGTCAAAAGGAACCTGCAGAAATCGAAGAAAGTGATTAATGAAACGTTAAAAAGTCGATTTTCCGAAAACCCGTGCCAAATTTCTGTCCCGAAAAGCACAAAAAAAGAAGGAAATCGGCCAGTGAAACTACGGACGCCCCCGCTATCTATGAACGTCTACGGCTTGACGCGCCAACTTTTGAAAAACTACGGGAATCAAACCCAATGCTCAGTAAAAATCTACGGGATTTCACATTATCCAAATTCCCTGTGGTAATCGTACAATGCGTCCTAACCAATAAACCAACCTAACCTTAACCCTGTGGCTTACATACACTACGATGTATATATTCCCTGGACCCCCGTGGCTTAAAGAAAATACGATCTATATATTCCCTAGCCAAGGTGCTCTGCCCTCTGAACCCCAAGGTAAAAACCACATACCTTTATATAGCGAAAGACAACTTTTCTTCGCTTCCGTCTATGGTCCGAGTTCCTTGGTTTGTAATCACTTTTTTTCGAAAGTTGGGGCACTTGTTGGGCTCAAATATCAAGCTGAGATAGATACTATTATCTATTTATTCTATATATCCACTATACGGCTTTAAAAATGACCCAGAATCGACGCAACACTTAAAATGTGACACTTCTCACCGGTGTTTCGGAACTAATGGCGTCTGACGATGTGTCAAATCTCCCGGTGGAAAAACGCGCATGCGCACAGGGTTATTGTGCAAAATAGTGAAAGCACGAAAAAAGTATAATAAAAGTAAAACAATTCATTATATACATGAATTAGGAAAAACAGAGTATGGTAATTACAAAATAATCGTTTTCACAAGCGCGTAGTAATACATGGACAACTTCATAGATCGCAATAAGGAGTTTCGTGTCACATTTGTTTTGGTCCTGGCAAGGTAAACATGGATGGGCACTTAGCCTCAGAGAGGTGCCATGCAGAGCCTATTTCTGTCATTTCCCGGGAAATATAAAGCCGCTGCAGAATTAGTTGTATTGATTCCTACTATTTTTTATGCTCTACAAGATGACAATGTCCATTTTGCTCTACCTCCGTGCGTCGCTCTCGGTAACATTAACCACAGAGGCAATTAATAAGTCAGAATTCCATAAGTACATCAAAGAAAATACACTAAGAGTCCTAGGTACAGGAAAAGCCATAAGGTTTGAGGTATACATCTCAAAGATAAGACCACTAAATTAAATAAAAACTAGGCAATTGGGAAGTTATATGCAAACAGCCATCTTCCAGTAAAAACACAGGATGTGCCTACGGAACCATATTCCCCGTAGAGACAGAACTGAATATAGAAAGTCTAAAAGAAAAGATCAGGGCAATTGGCGGTCAAAATTCAATAATTGAAATAATGAGAATAAAAAAGAAAATAAGGAAATAAACAAAAATGGATCGAAACAAAATCCATAAGACTGACTTTTCAAGGAAAACTCCCAGAAAGAGTTGTAATTGGGCATATTTCGTATCAAGTAAATCAATATACCTTCCCAATACCCAAGTGCTACAATTGTCAGATGTATGGTCATGGCACACTAACTTGTAAAAACAAAGGTGTAGCAAATGTAGTGGATTTAATATTATATTCAAAGAATGTAACAACGACCCTTTCTGTTTTTGCTGCAAGGAAAACCACAGTCCAATAGACATCAACTGTAAATACCATAAAATGGCACAAGAGATAAACAAAAATAACAAATAACCAAGAAGTTAAAAAACAATTACAAAAGTTGAAACCATTACCGGACGAGGAACAGAAAACCTAAAACCAGAACACCAAATGACACTAAGAAACAACACGCAGACAGCAAAATCCCCACAAAACAAACAGAACAGTTCAACCCCGAAAACACAAGACAAACATACGCACAAACACTAACCCAAGAAGAAAGCGTAACTCTCGAACGGCTCGGGTCTCGAGCCACCTTTGCGGCATAGGTCAGTGCTAACTGGCCGCGTCTGAGTCGGAGGGGAGGTACTCCTGACTCCACCTCAAGACGCTCGATCCGAGTACATTTCAGGGCTCCAACACACACACACACACACACACACACACACACACACACACACACACACACACACACACACACACACACACACACACACACACACACACACACACGCAATCAAGCATTCTGCACAACATCCAAACCTTTCAAACTTATTTTCGATGCCGAGCCATACACGATTGACCCATAGTCTACTTTAGACTATGGGTCTATATACCATTAGCAAAGTGTCTATCAGCGCCCCATTTATTACCAGAAATGCACTTTAATAAATTTAGTGCTCTTTGACATTTATTCTTTAACTGTCCAATGTGGTCTTTCCAATCGAGTCTACTATCCAAAAATAACCCAAAAAATCTAGCAGAATTTTGAATAGGTATTGGGTGGTTATCTAGAGTTAGGAGGAAGCCGAACATCAGGCTATGTGAAAAAATGACACCAATACTCTTTCTAGCAAAAAAAAAAAAAAAAAAAAAAAAAAAAAAAAAAAAAACTTAAAACCCCACTGGAGGCCCCAGTTATGAATCATATTCAGTGCCAATTGGATGCGATTTGCTGAGAATTCTGCATTACTGCTGGAATGCCATAATTCACAGTCATCAGTGTACAGTGAGTATTTAAGATTCCGAGGAGCTGGTAAGATGTCATTTATCATACATAGAAATAATGTTGGTGACAAGACACTTCCTTGTGGGACCCCGTTTGCCTGGACAAAAATGTCCGGAAAAGTGACATTGTCAGAAAATAATTAGACAAAAAGTTTTGTCAGAAAATAAATTTTGAATAAAACAAGGCAAGTTTCCACGTAATCCAAAAGCATAACGTTTTCTGAGTAGGCCATATCGCCATGTCATGTCGTAGGCTTTTTCTATATCGAAAAATACTGATATCAAAAAATCTTTTTTGGCAATTGCCTCTTGAATATGACTGTCCAGCTTTACTAGTTGATCGAGAGTTTGGCGTCCCTTTCGGAAGCCGCACTGCTCGTCAACTAGCAAATTACTGGAATTTAAGAAATGCAATAGCCTACTATTAATTCTTTCCATGACCTTGCATAAGCAACTTGTCAACGCAATTGGGCGGTAGGAGATGGCAAATCTGGGATTACCCCCTCCTTTCAATATGGGAATGGTGTGGGCGAAGTGCCATGAGTTTGGAAAAGTGTGGCTTTTCCAAATTTCATTGTACACTTCTAGCAACTTAATCATGGCATCATGATTAAGATGCTTTATCATCTCATATCGAATCTCATCGGGGCCTGGGGATGTTCCTCTACAGGCTTCTAGGGCTCGGACAAGCTCATCTATTGTTAAATCTTTATTGTAATCAAAGTCTACCCTGTGGCAAAGTGAATAGGTTGCAGCTCAGCCGCTTCCTTGATGGGCAGGAATGCGTGGTGGTAGTTTGCTGAGCTGCTTGTATGAGAGAACTGCCTGGCGAGTGCATTAGCAATGTCTCTAAGAGAATCAATATTATTGCCCTCTTCAATGATGTTTTTAATTTTGATGGACGTTTTTTTCTTTATTAATAGTGGACCAAACCTCTGATATTTTGGTATTGCTGTTTATTGTAGAGACAAAGCTCCGCCAGGAGTCTCTTTTTGCTTGTCTTCTTACTCTACGAGCCCAAGCTCTTGCTTGTTTGTAGTTGCAAATGTTCTCATTAGTGATGTGATTTTGGAAAAGCCTTAGGCCTTTGCGTCGGCACAGCACCCTGCGGCAATCTGGTGTCCACCATGGAACTATGCTTAACGCTATCTGTCGAAGGAATGGATAGCAAAGTTGCTTCTAAAATCGAATTCTGAATATTGTTTACTTTATCATCAATGGTTTCTCCAACAAGTTCGAGCTTGACGCTCCTTGTGAAGGCGACCCAGTCTGCTCTTTTTACGTTAAATCTAGGCGCTGAAGGCGTTCTCACTGTGTCGCATGAATATTTAATCAAAATCGGAAGATGATCGCTTCCCAACGAGTCGTCAATGGTGTGCCACAGGCACTTGGCTGCTACTGATGAAGAGACCAGTGATATATCTATAAAGCTCAAATTCCCGGTATTATCGTCCACCCGCATGGGACTACCATCATTCAAGACTAAATCAGACTCGTTAATCAACTTAACTACTAGCTCACCTCTACCATCCACCCGTAGGGAACCCCATAACGTATGATGAGCATTAAAATCACCTAAAATTACTTTATTTTGTGGCAGACGTTCCTGAAGAGCAAAGAGCTCATCATAGATTATCACTATCAGGCGGACAATAAACTGAACATATAGCCAGATACGTGCCATTCATTTTTACTTTGCATGCGACAAATTCCAAAGTAGAATCAATAGTCACTTCAGTAAAAGGGAGGTTTTGGTGGATGTACATGGCGACTCCGCCTCCACCCCTACCCTCACGATCCTTCCAACATAAATGGTAGTTCCTGAGCGATACGACCTCGTCAGAGACGAGATTTGTCAAATGAGTTTCTTGGAGAACTATGATATCGGGAGCATAGGACGAGGCTAATGATTTAAGGTTATTTACTTCAGATCTAAGACTTCGACAGTTCCATTGTATAATGGTTGATGCGATGATTACGTTTTATGGGGTTTGGAAGTGCCTTGTCCACCAGTTTGTCTTTATTTTATGGGAGGGAGGCGCCTCCTCTCCCTCGCTTCCCGGGGACCTCTCACGGGATGGTTTGGAGACAGAAGCCTCCATGTCCTGCACCTCCTGGCGAGGGAGACGACTGACAGATTGCGACCTGCTTCTCTCTCGAGAAACCGATCGCGAGCCAGACGAAGTCCTCACAGGAGTAGCCCGGACGGGAAGGTGCGCTCCGGACTGTGATTCGGTATCAGCTTCCTTAAGATGTTTAGGCTGGGTTAATGCAGCCATTTGATCGACCAATTTTGTCAGTTGATAAACTTTAATATTCAAATCCTTAACCGTTTGTTTCAATTCAGCGATTTCTTTATCTTTAGCTGCAAGCTATTGACTGACATCACTTGCACTAGGGGTGTTGTTAGTTACTGCTGCAGCATAGGAAGTATTGGGTTTGTGTGTCAGACTTTCCACTTTCCTCTTAGCTTCAGTATAACTAACTTCATGCTTTCTCATATATGCTAATGTCTCAGTCTCCTCCTTCGGGATGCTGCACTCGGCAGATCCTGAATAATGGGGATCTCTACAGTAAGCACATTTGGAAATTTGGCTAGTACATGTGATGGTGTCATGGGCTTCAGCACATTTACGGCAAGTAAATTTAGATGAATCTTTGTCAATACATCTTAATGAGGTGTGTCCGAATTTTTGGCATCTATTACAATGCATTGGCTTTTGGACACAAGGTCTTACTTGAACACGTTCATAACTGACATTTACATATTCAGGGATTTTATTCAAAGCAAAGGTCAAAACAGTCCAGTTTTCGTTCGCACATTCCCGTCCTTCTTGGTCATACAATGAACGTCCACTACGTCTTGGTCCTTCATGCTCTCAGGAATTTCACTTTCTTCCATCGTCCTCAAATCCCTGTGAAAGATAACTCCCTTACAGGTATTTGGGCCAATAGGAATAGTTACTTTTACTCGAAGATCATGAATTTGCGTCAGCTTAAGTAAATCTTTAATTTGGGAGTTGTATTGTACTTTAACAAGGAGGCTTCCATCTCGGTTTTTTTTTTTTTTTAACAAAATCAAAATAGCCGTCCACTTGACCATCAAGGACCTTTTTGATGATAAAGGGGTTCACGTTCAAAAGCGACTGATTTTCATTCACGAACCTTGCATTCTGGGTGGGGATTTTGAAAGTTGGTCGTCTCGTCTTGTCATTAGTGGGGGCACCGTTGTTCGTAGTCGAAGAGTGGTCATGAGTCGCCCCTCCTCCTCGAGGAGGAGAAGGGGTAGCCGGGGTAGCATCCATCCTGGGTATCGGACCAGGTCCGACCCCTTGTCTCAAAATTTTAGTCCTGAAGGGACAAAAACCTCTTAACTGTTGTTATCAACCTAACTGCAATAGCTAAGAGTAAATCAGTTTTTCGTCCTCTACCCCCCCCCCCCCCAGTGGAAGCCTGGTTGCGTTCTCCAGTACCACAGAGGGATCGAGTTATGTGTGGGACACTTCCTTACCGCCGAACTTGCCTAGGCGAAGGACGGTAATTCAATGCCCACCCCCCAAGCGAATACGGGAGTACACGAGGAGCTCCGGTAGGCTCAGGAAAGTCACATTAGAAGGAAAAGAAATCAGGACCAAAGAAAAAGTGCGCCCAAATGACGCCCCAGACTACTGGGCCTCCCTACCCAGGGGTCAAAGCCACAAGGGCTACCCTGGTGTAGAAGAGAGCTGCGGGTCTGAGGTGGGGTGCTGACTACGCCTACTGTAGCCTCGTGTCACCTGCAAAAACAAAGCACTGAAGGTGCTGACAAAGCACAATAAATGATCTGTGATTACAGGATTTTACTTTACTTCAATTTACTTTAATGACAACTCAAACAATAATGTCTAGCGAGACGAGAGGCCCCGGGCTCCAGGGTAACTCTTGCAGCACAAGACTTAGTATTTATTGCTTTCTGCGTTTTGTAAAAGGTGTGTCCTCATCAGAGTCTGAAACACGAATGAAATACAAATACTTGTAAACCGAGTACTTATCAATAGCACAGGTGTGTTTCGAGAGCTCAGTCACGGACCACGACCAGGGAAGGAGTGGGGAATCACCTGGAGGAGGAGGAGAACCCGGGCAGGCCGTGAAGGAGGTCGTTGGCAAACCACCACCTCTGCTATTGCCATTATCTTTAGCGAAATATCTGTATATTTTTCAAAAGAACGAAAAATATTACATTTCTGTTGCGGGTGCGATCTGGCAATGTTGCAATAGTACAGATGGTTATGAGGATGGTGATAGTTATAATAGAAGTAGTAATAACACTTAGGATATGGATGTTATTGCTGATAATGGTAATAATTATGACCATAATCACAGTTGCGATAATGAGGATTGTGCTGACAACGACCGTAACAATAATGATAAAAGGTAACGATAATTAATTACGAAAACGATGGTGATTATAATGGATAATGAGCTTGGTGATGATGGCAGTGATAATGGGGAAAAGGTTAACTACGAAAGTAATGAAATAGTAAATTCTGATAACAATGATAACGGTCGTTGTTCTCGTTGTCTCTCTTCCCTCTTCCTTTTTGTCGATTATCTGCTTACTTTATTCTCCGTTATTATTACTTTTTTGTCTTTTGTAACTTCTCTCATCTTCCCTCTTCCTTTGCTTTATATGTCGGCTTCGTTTCATTCTCTTTGTTTGTTGTTGTTTGTCTCCTGTTTTCATAATCTTCCTGCATTTCCTTTGTCTTCCGTTCGCCTGTTTTTAGTCTTCCTTCCTCCCTTCGTATTTTGTTTTTTGTGACTCTCCCTGTCTCTCTTGATTTGTATTTACCCTCTCTCTCTTCTGCCATTTCAATTTTTATTTATTTATTTATTTTTAACTTTATCCATTTTCCCTCTTCCGCCGTTTATTTATTTACTTTTATTATTATTATTTTTTTTTTATGATAATCATTTTCCTTCATCTTGCCATTCATCCCTTTCTTAGTCTCTCTCTCTCTCTCTTTCCCTTTTCTTTTTGTAAATTCTTTCTCCTCTCCCTCATCCTTGACCTTTGTTGTGCTTTCTCTTTCTTTTCTATTTGCATATTTTCTATTGGAAAAAAAAAAAAATGTATTACGCAAATGGCGGATCTTTTCCGTTTGGCGTACAGCGCTAAAATTAATTTTAATATAGATTTTCTTATGTATTTTTGTCCGTAGACTCCGAATATGACAACCGTTTTATGGAGAAACGAACCTAACCTAACCCCTAACCTAACCTAACCTAACCCAACCCAACCCCTAACCTAACCCAACCAAACCCCTAACCTAACCTAACCTAACCTAACCCAACCCCTAACCTAACCCAACCCAACCCCTAACCTAACCCAACCCAACCCCTAACCTAACCCAACCCAACCCCTAACCTAACCCAACCCAACCCCTAACCTAACCTAACCTAACCTAACCCAACCCCCTAACCTAACCTAACCTAACCTAACCCCTCACCTAACCTAACCTAACCCCTTGTATATAATACTGAATATTACGACTTTTTAAAGTTTGAATTCCTTCAGTAATAGATAGGAAGAAAATAACTTTAAAGGCAAATAACTCAAAAACTGTTAATTTCTCCCAAAAAAATAATTTGATATTCTGATTCTACGCACAAAAATACATAGAAAAATCTATATTAAAATTACTTTTAGCGCTGTACGCCAAACGGAAAAGACCCCAAATAGCTGTTAGCTTCTGTAAGTATAAATGTTTGCGTTTATGAAATAATGAAAAAGAAAGTGTGCTTATTAAGGTGAAATTTGACACCAAAGAGATTGTTATCCAGTTTAATATCATATTCGGACATATCCATATATATCATGTTTTAACAATGATAACAATATAACAACAGAGAAGGTATTATAATATTTCATACCATCTGCCTGGAAAAAGGATGAACTTAATGTTATTTTTATTAACGTTCAAGTTAGTTAATTACAGTACATGCAGCGTTTATTCATACAATGGTATATGGATACGTTATTACACAAGGTAGAAAATAAAATAGTACGTACAGAAAGAGAGAGAGAGAGAGAGAGAGAGAGAGAGAGAGAGAGAGAGAGAGAGAGAGAGAGAGAGAGAGAGAGCGAGAGGAGAGAGGAGAGAGGAGAGAGAGAGTGGGGGGGGGGAGGGAAATGGAAACGGAAAGGGAAATGAAAAGGGAAAGGGAAAGGAAAGAGAGAGAGAGAGAGAGAGAGAGAGAGAGAGAGAGAGAGAGAGAGAGAGAGAGAGAGAGAGAACAGAGAGAGAGAGAGAACAGAGAGAGAGAGAGAGAGAGAGAGAGAGAGAGAGAGAGAGAGAGAGAGAGAGAGAGAGAGAGAGAGAGAGACAGAGAGAGAGAGAGAGAGAGAGAGAGAGAGAGAGAGAGAGTGAGAGAGAGAGAGAGAGAAAGTCAAAGGGAAGGGAGAACAACGTCTCCAGAGAAATATGTACAAAAATCCATGACAAAATATTTGGGGATTAATATATCACAAAACACAGGAAACTTGGTAAAGACAAAATGACTTTATTACCTTTCAGAAGCATCAAACCGTAAAATACACATTATAACTAACTGGAATCACATCAATTCAAGAAAATTAAGTAATTATATACAAAATATTCTACATAATGATACTTACTCTTTATTTATTATAATCCATAATATATCTTATCACAGAGGGTTTAAGAATAACCCAAAAAAACAAACAAACAAAAAAAAAAAACGATAAAGATTTGCAGAAATAGCGTAATTAACCGGGAACTTTTAACCACTTTTTCAAGGACAACTCACACACGAATTGTATAGTTGTATGGATAATATGGTTTCAGTTTATGCATTTATAGAGAAGAAGATAGAGAAAACAATCTAACATTATAGGTTTATACTCTGTATATATACATATGTACACGTAGCTTAATAGTGTCATGTGAATTGCACTTGTAAGCTACTGTTTAACGCCTCTCTTGCTCCTTCTAATATTTGACTGATTATATATATATATATATATATATATATATAACATTTTAGCAATAAAGCATTGTTAATATATCAACCTTGATCTCAGTACGACCTCTATATAGATATTTTAAGTTCAACAGCTGATTAAAACCAAGGAGAATTAGTTTTATCTGTCACTTATTTTATTATTATTATTTTTTTTTTGTAAATTAAACATTCTAATAACAATAAAATGCTAATTTATCAAACAATTTCAGTATGACTTATATATAAGAATATATATATAAATATATATATATATATAAACTTTTCAAGAATAAACAAACTGCGATAAAATAAATAATAGTAATGATTTGTTATTTGTTTGTCACTCACTAAGTGACAGCAGGTATTTCTCAATTACAACATATCATTATAAATATACGTTGCTGATAAATGGGCGAGACAATCTTCTATCAGTGAGGTCTGCATTTTCCTTATTGGTTTCGATTATCATTATTCTTTTCTTTTTTAATCATTTCCTCTTTAACCTTTTGCTAACGAGGACTTATAAGAATCAACATGGGTTCAATTCTATCGTAAATTAAGCTCATGGAAAAAGGGTCTTTCAGATGCGAATCAATATTTAGAAACTGCTGAAGCACGCACGCACGCACGCGCACACGCACAAACACACACACACATACACGCACACGCACGCACACAGTAAAATAACATTGCCAACGTCCGTTTTTCACCTCAGTTGTAACTACGACTTAATGACCTCCTTCACCCATACTGTACTCCTCCCGCCTGGCCTATAAAGACGTGATTTCAGTTCCTAGTTCCTCGTCGTTGGAGTTCGGGGCGTACGGCCTCCTGGAGGAGGGGGACTGCCTCGGTGTCGTGCCTGTAGGAGGCGTAGACGGGGTAGGAGGGCCGGCGCTGGGAGGTCTGGAGGACAAGCCTTTGGGAAGACACAGTTGGCACCGCTCGTGGGAACAACTGCTCGATAAGGAATTGTTGGATAGCTGTTCTTCGGATTTCACAGAAAACTGTTCTTCAGATTTCACAGATCCCTGTTCATCAGGTATCCTAGGAACCCGGTCTTCAGGAGCGTCGTCCTCCAGCGTTCGGTTCGCCACTGCTTCTGCGACGACAGTGTTGGCGGCGCCGACGTCGGACGCGAGGCTCCTGCCGCTCAAGAGGGTCGTCTGAGTCGCGGCTGAAGACACGCTCCCGACCTCGTCTCCGGAAGCTGCCGATTCGCGCAACTCTCGGCGGTTTTGCTCGTGAGTCGAGTCGCCGCCAGCATCCTGTTTGTGTTCCTCGGACTGTGCGGAGGAGGAGGAGGTGCGTGAGAGCGAAAATGTATTTTTTTTTTTTTAATTATTAAATCATTATAACTATATTTTAGATGTCGATACTATTGTCGAGTGAGAAAATGCACTTTTTTTTTTAAATTTTAATATTATTTTTCTAGTGTCAGTATTATTACCACTATTACTTCTGTTAGGAAATGGTGATGATGCTGGCGATGTAGATGCTGATGACGACGATGATGACGATGATGGGAATAACGACAATAAGGATAATAATAACAATAAAACAATAACACTACAGCATACAACAACCATACTTTTCACATCCCAACCCCTACAAATCAACAAAAATAACCACAAAAGCAACATTGCAAGCAACAAGACCAACAATATCCCAACATCAAGCATAACAATAACCATACTAATAACAACAACCACAACACTAATAAAGGATAGACAAAATAACAAAAATGATAAATAAAAAAAAAACATGAATAATAATAACCAAAAAGAAAAACAAAAAAATAAGAGTGACCAATAAACAATAAATTATAATAACCAAGCAACAAAATAACAAAAAACAAATCAAACCATAACACGAATAACAAAAAAAAAAAAAAAAAAAAAAAACGAATTAAAAACACCAATAATAACAATAATCATCCAAATCATAAATAAAAAAAAAAAAACACACAACAATAATGCTATTTCTCCCCTCCCCCCTCCACCCCCTTTCCTTTATACCACCTTCCAAAAGCCAGAAAATTTCCCACGACTGACCTGACTCGAGTACATCGTCTGGATGGTGAAGGCGGGCGTTTTCTCAATGGACCGACGGCGCTGAAAGGAATAAAGGATAGGTATTCTTGATGTCTGTCTGTCTGTGTGTTTATATATACGTGTGTGGGTGTGGGTGGGTGGGTGGGTGGTGGGGTGATTGTGTGTGTGTGTGTGTGTGTGTGTGTGTGTGTGTGTGTGTGTGTGTGTGTGTGTGTGTGTGTGTGTGGGTGTGTGTGTGTGTGTGTGGGTGTGTGTGGGTGTGTGTGTGTGTGTGTGGGTGTGTGTGGGTGTGTGGGTGTGTGTGGGCGTGTGGGTGTGTTCCTTATTTACACAGAAAAATCAACATGTATTTATCTATATAATTTCATAATGTTCATAATAGAATATTTTAAGTGAATCATAATTAACAAATGAAATTAACAGTAACAATAATACAATAATCATAATAATTATATAGTTGAAGTAATAATAATAATAACAAAAATAATAAAATTAAAACATAATTACTACTACTCACAATAATAATTATTTATAATAATGAA